>NC_092499.1:176510306-176786007 GCF_047511675.1 Marmota flaviventris | reverse complement strand
GATGGGCAAGCAGGTATCCGAGGCCCCGATGGGCAAGCAGGGATCCGAGGCCCCGATGGGCAAATCGAAAAGAAAAAAAAATAAGAGCAGGTATCCGAGGCCCCGATGGGCAAATCGAAAAGAAAAAAGAAAAAAATAAAAAATAAAAGCAGGTATCCGAGGCCCCGATGGGCAAGCAGGTATCCGAGGCCCCGATGGGCAAGCAGGTATCCGAGGCCCCGATGGGCAAGCAGGTATCCGAGGCCCCGATGGGCAAGGAGGTATCCGAGGCCCCGATGGGCAAATCGAAAAGAAAAAAAAATAAGAGCAGGTATCCGAGGCCCCGATGGGCAAATCGAAAAGAAAAAAGAAAAAAAAAAAAAATAAGAGCAGGTATCCGAGGCCCCGATGGGCAAGCAGGTATCCGAGGCCCCGATGGGCAAGCAGGTATCCGAGGCCCCGATGGGCAAATCGAAAAGAAAAAAAAATAAGAGCAGGTATCCGAGGCCCCGATGGGCAAGCAGGTATCCGAGGCCCCGATGGGCAAGCAGGTATCCGAGGCCCCGATGGGCAAGCAGGTATCCGAGGCCCCGATGGGCAAGCAGGTATCCGAGGCCCCGATGGGCAAGCAGGTATCCGAGGCCCCGATGGGCAAGCAGGTATCCGAGGCCCCGATGGGCAAATCGAAAAGAAAAAAGAAAAAAAAAAAAATAAGAGCAGGTATCCGAGGCCCCGATGGGCAAGCAGGTATCCGAGGCCCCGATGGGCAAATCGAAAAGAAAAAAAAAATAAGAGCAGGTATCCGAGGCCCCGATGGGCAAATCGAAAAGAAAAAAGAAAAAAAAAAAAATAACAGCAGGTATCCGAGGCCCCGATGGGCAAGCAGGTATCCGAGGTCCCGATGGGCAAGCAGGTATCCGAGGCCCCGATGGGCAAATCGAAAAGAAAAAAAAATAAGAGCAGGTATCCGAGGCCCCGATGGGCAAATCGAAAAGAAAAAAGAAAAAAAAAAAATAAGAGCAGGTATCCGAGGCCCCGATGGGCAAGCAGGTATCCGAGGCCCCGATGGGCAACCAGGTATCCGAGGCCCCAATGGGCAAATCGAAAAGAAAAAAAAATAAGAGCAGGTATCCGAGGCCCCGTTGGGCAAATCGAAAAGAAAAAGGAAAAAAAAAAAAAATAAGAGCAGGTATCCGAGGCCCCGATGGGCAAGCAGGTATCCGAGGCCCCGATGGGCAAGCAGGTATCCGAGGCCCCGATGGGCAAATCGAAAAGAAAAAAAAATAAGAGCAGGTATCCGAGGCCCCGATGGGCAAATCGAAAAGAAAAAAGAAAAAAAAAAACAATAAGAGCAGGTATCCGAGGCCCCGATGGGCAAGCAGGTATCCGAGGCCCCGATGGGCAAGCAGGTATCCGAGGCCCCGATGGGCAAGCAGGTATCCGAGGCCCCGATGGGCAAATCGAAAAGAAAAAAAAAATAAGAGCAGGTATCCGAGGCCCCGATGGGCAAATCGAAAAGAAAAAAGAAAAAAAAAAAATAAGAGCAGGTATCCGAGGCCCCGATGGGCAAGCAGGTATCCGAGGCCCCATGGGCAAGCAGGTATCCGAGGCCCCGATGGGCAAATCGAAAAGAAAAAAAAATAAGAGCAGGTATCCGAGGCCCCGATGGGCAAATCGAAAAGAAAAAAGAAAAAAAAAAAAATAAGAGCAGGTATCCGAGGCCCCGATGGGCAAGCAGGTATCCGAGGCCCCGATGGGCAAGCAGGTATCCGAGGCCCCGATGGGCAAGCAGGTATCCGAGGCCCCGATGGGCAAGCAGGTATCCGAGGCCCCGATGGGCAAATCGAAAAGAAAAAAAAATAAGAGCAGGTATCCGAGGCCCCGATGGGCAAATCGAAAAGAAAAAAGAAAAAAATAAAAAATAAAAGCAGGTATCCGAGGCCCCGATGGGCAAGCAGGTATCCGAGGCCCCGATGGGCAAGCAGGTATCCGAGGCCCCGATGGGCAAGCAGGTATCCGAGGCCCCGATGGGCAAGGAGGTATCCGAGGCCCCGATGGGCAAATCGAAAAGAAAAAAAAATAAGAGCAGGTATCCGAGGCCCCGATGGGCAAATCGAAAAGAAAAAAGAAAAAAAAAAAAAATAAGAGCAGGTATCCGAGGCCCCGATGGGCAAGCAGGTATCCGAGGCCCCGATGGGCAAGCAGGTATCCGAGGCCCCGATGGGCAAATCGAAAAGAAAAAAAAATAAGAGCAGGTATCCGAGGCCCCGATGGGCAAATCGAAAAGAAAAAAGAAAAAAAAATAAATAAATAAGAGCAGGTATCCGAGGCCCCGATGGGCAAGCAGGTATCCGAGGCCCCGATGGGCAAGCAGGTATCCGAGGCCCCGATGGGCAAGCAGGTATCCGAGGCCCCGATGGGCAAGCAGGTATCCGAGGCCCCGATGGGCAAGCAGGTATCCGAGGCCCCGATGGGCAAGCAGGTATCCGAGGCCCCGATGGGCAAGCAGGTATCCGAGGCCCCGATGGGCAAATCGAAAAGAAAAAAGAAAAAAAAAAAAAATAAGAGCAGGTATCCGAGGCCCCGATGGGCAAGCAGGTATCCGAGGCCCCGATGGGCAAATGGAAAAGAAAAAAAAAATAAGAGCAGGTATCCGAGGCCCCGATGGGCAAATCGAAAAGAAAAAAGAAAAAAAAAAAAATAACAGCAGGTATCCGAGGCCCCGATGGGCAAGCAGGTATCCGAGGCCCCGATGGGCAAGCAGGTATCCGAGGCCCCGATGGGCAAATCGAAAAGAAAAAAAAATAAGAGCAGGTATCCGAGGCCCCGATGGGCAAATCGAAAAGAAAAAAGAAAAAAAAAAAATAAGAGCAGGTATCCGAGGCCCCGATGGGCAAGCAGGTATCCGAGGCCCCGATGGGCAAGCAGGTATCCGAGGCCCCAATGGGCAAATCGAAAAGAAAAAAAATAAGAGCAGGTATCCGAGGCCCCGATGGGCAAATCGAAAAGAAAAAGGAAAAAAAAAAAAAATAAGAGCAGGTATCCGAGGCCCCGATGGGCAAGCAGGTATCCGAGGCCCCGATGGGCAAGCAGGTATCCGAGGCCCCGATGGGCAAATCGAAAAGAAAAAAAAATAAAAGCAGGTATCCGAGGCCCCGATGGGCAAATCGAAAAGAAAAAAGAAAAGAAAAAAAAATAAGAGCAGGTATCCGAGGCCCCGATGGGCAAGCAGGTATCCGAGGCCCCGATGGGCAAGCAGGTATCCGAGGCCCTGATGGGCAAATCGAAAAGAAAAAATAAAAAAATAAAAAATAAAAGCAGGTATCCGAGGCCCCGATGGGCAAGCAGGTATCCGAGGCCCCGATGGGCAAGCAGGTATCCGAGGCCCCGATGGGCAAGCAGGTATCCGAGGCCCCGATGGGCAAGCAGGTATCCGAGGCCCCGATGGGCAAGGAGGTATCGGAGGCCCCGATGGGCAAGCAGGTATCGGAGGCCCCGATGGGCAAGCAGGTATCCGAGGCCCCGATGGGCAAGCAGGTATCCGAGGCCCCGATGGGCAAGGAGGTATCCGAGGCCCCGATGGGCAAATCGAAAAGAAAAAAAAATAAGAGCAGGTATCCGAGGCCCCGAAGGGCAAATCGAAAAGAAAAAAAAAAAAATAAAATAAATAAGAGCAGGTATCCGAGGCCCCGATAGGCAAGCAGGTATCCGAGGTCCCGATGGGCAAGCAGGTATCCGAGGCCCCGATGGGCAAGCAGGTATCCGAGGCCCCGATGGGCAAGCAGGTATCCGAGGCCCCGATGGGCAAGCAGGTATCCGAGGCCCCGATGGGCAAGCAGGTATCGGAGGCCCCGATGGGCAAGCAGGTATCCGAGGCCCCGATGGGCAAGCAGGTATCCGAGGCCCTGATGGGCAAATCGAAAAGAAAAAAAAATAAGAGCAGGTATCCGAGGCCCCAATGGGCAAATCGAAAAGAAAAAAGAAAAAAAAAAATAAGAGCAGGTATCCGAGGCCCCGATGGGCAAGCAGGTATCCGAGGCCCCGATGGGCAAGCAGGTATCCGAGGCCCCGATGGGCAAGCAGGTATCCGAGGCCCCGATGGGCAAATCGAAAAGAAAAAAGAAAAAAAAAAAAAAATAAGAGCAGGTATCCGAGGCCCCGATGGGCAAGCAGGTATCCGAGGCCCCGATGGGCAAGCAGGTATCCGAGGCCCTGATGGGCAAATCGAAAAGAAAAAAAAATAAGAGCAGGTATCCGAGGCCCCAATGGGCAAATCGAAAAGAAAAAAGAAAAAAAAAAATAAGAGCAGGTATCCGAGGCCCCGATGGGCAAGCAGGTATCCGAGGCCCCGATGGGCAAGCAGGTATCCGAGGCCCCGATGGGCAAGAAGGTATCCGAGGCCCCGATGGGCAAATCGAAAAGAAAAAAAAAATAAGAGCAGGTATCCGAGGCCCCGATGGGCAAGCAGGTATCCGAGGCCCCGATGGGCAAGCAGGAATCCGAGGCCCCGATGGGCCAGCAGGTATCCGAGGCCCCGATGGGCAAGCAGGTATCCGAGGCCCCGATGGGCAAATCGAAAAGAAAAAAGAAAAAAAAAAAAAATAAGAGCAGGTATCCGAGGCCCCGATGGGCAAGCAGGTATCCGAGGCCCCGATGGGCAAGCAGGTATCCGAGGCCCCGATGGGCAAGCAGGTATCCGAGGCCCCGATAGTCAAGCAGGTATCCGAGGCCCCGATGGGCAAGCAGGTATCCGAGGCCCTGATGGGCAAGCAGGTATCCGAGGCCCCGATGGGCAAGCAGGTATCCGAGGCCCCGATGGGCAAATCGAAAAGAAAAAAAAATAAGAGCAGGTATCCGAGGCCCCGATGGGCAAATCGAAAAGAAAAAAGAAAAAAAAAACAATAAGAGCAGGTATCCGAGGCCCCGATGGGCAAGCAGGTATCCGAGGCCCCGATGGGCAAGCAGGTATCCGAGGCCCCGATGGGCAAGCAGGTATCCGAGGCCCCGATGGGCAAATCGAAAAGAAAAAAAAATAAGAGCAGGTATCCGAGGCCCCGATGGGCAAATCGAAAAGAAAAAAGAAAAAAAAAAAATAAGAGCAGGTATCCGAGGCCCCGATGGGCAAGCAGGTATCCGAGGCCCCGATGGGCAAGCAGGTATCCGAGGCCCCGATGGGCAAATCGAAAAGAAACAAAAATAAGAGCAGGTATCCGAGGCCCCGATGGGCAAATCGAAAAGAAAAAAGAAAAAAAAAAAAATAAGAGCAGGTATCCGAGGCCCCGATGGGCAAGCAGTTATCCGAGGCCCCGATGGGCAAGCAGGTATCCGAGGCCCCGATGGGCAAGCAGGTATCCGAGGCCCCGATGGGCAAGCAGGGATCCGAGGCCCCGATGGGCAAATCGAAAAGAAAAAAAAATAAGAGCAGGTATCCGAGGCCCCGATGGGCAAATCGAAAAGAAAAAAGAAAAAAATAAAAAATAAAAGCAGGTATCCGAGGCCCCGATGGGCAAGCAGGTATCCGAGGCCCCGATGGGCAAGCAGGTATCCGAGGCCCCGATGGGCAAGCAGGTATCCGAGGCCCCGATGGGCAAGGAGGTATCCGAGGCCCCGATGGGCAAATCGAAAAGAAAAAAAAATAAGAGCAGGTATCCGAGGCCCCGATGGGCAAATCGAAAAGAAAAAAGAAAAAAAAAAAAAATAAGAGCAGGTATCCGAGGCCCCGATGGGCAAGCAGGTATCCGAGGCCCCGATGGGCAAGCAGGTATCCGAGGCCCCGATGGGCAAATCGAAAAGAAAAAAAAATAAGAGCAGGTATCCGAGGCCCCGATGGGCAAATCGAAAAGAAAAAAGAAAAAAAAAAAAATAAATAAGAGCAGGTATCCGAGGCCCCGATGGGCAAGCAGGTATCCGAGGCCCCGATGGGCAAGCAGGTATCCGAGGCCCCGATGGGCAAGCAGGTATCCGAGGCCCCGATGGGCAAGCAGGTATCCGAGGCCCCGATGGGCAAGCAGGTATCCGAGGCCCCGATGGGCAAGCAGGTATCCGAGGCCCCGATGGGCAAGCAGGTATCCGAGGCCCCGATGGGCAAATCGAAAAGAAAAAAGAAAAAAAAAAAAAATAAGAGCAGGTATCCGAGGCCCCGATGGGCAAGCAGGTATCCGAGGCCCCGATGGGCAAATCGAAAAGAAAAAAAAAATAAGAGCAGGTATCCGAGGCCCCGATGGGCAAATCGAAAAGAAAAAAGAAAAAAAAAAAAATAACAGCAGGTATCCGAGGCCCCGATGGGCAAGCAGGTATCCGAGGCCCCGATGGGCAAGCAGGTATCCGAGGCCCCGATGGGCAAATCGAAAAGAAAAAAAAATAAGAGCAGGTATCCGAGGCCCCGATGGGCAAATCGAAAAGAAAAAAGAAAAAAAAAAATAAGAGCAGGTATCCGAGGCCCCGATGGGCAAGCAGGTATCCGAGGCCCCGATGGGCAAGCAGGTATCCGAGGCCCCAATGGGCAAATCGAAAAGAAAAAAAAATAAGAGCAGGTATCCGAGGCCCCGTTGGGCAAATCGAAAAGAAAAAGGAAAAAAAAAAAAAATAAGAGCAGGTATCCGAGGCCCCGATGGGCAAGCAGGTATCCGAGGCCCCGATGGGCAAGCAGGTATCCGAGGCCCCGATGGGCAAATCGAAAAGAAAAAAAAATAAGAGCAGGTATCCGAGGCCCCGATGGGCAAATCGAAAAGAAAAAAGAAAAAAAAAAACAATAAGAGCAGGTATCCGAGGCCCCGATGGGCAAGCAGGTATCCGAGGCCCCGATGGGCAAGCAGGTATCCGAGGCCCCGATGGGCAAGCAGGTATCCGAGGCCCCGATGGGCAAATCGAAAAGAAAAAAAAATAAGAGCAGGTATCCGAGGCCCCGATGGGCAAATCGAAAAGAAAAAAGAAAAAAAAAAAATAAGAGCAGGTATCCGAGGCCCCGATGGGCAAGCAGGTATCCGAGGCCCCGATGGGCAAGCAGGTATCCGAGGCCCCGATGGGCAAATCGAAAAGAAAAAAAAATAAGAGCAGGTATCCGAGGCCCCGATGGGCAAATCGAAAAGAAAAAAGAAAAAAAAAAAATAAGAGCAGGTATCCGAGGCCCCGATGGGCAAGCAGGTATCCGAGGCCCCGATGGGCAAGCAGGTATCCGAGGCCCCGATGGGCAAGCAGGTATCCGAGGCCCCGATGGGCAAGCAGGTATCCGAGGCCCCGATGGGCAAATCGAAAAGAAAAAAAAATAAGAGCAGGTATCCGAGGCCCCGATGGGCAAATCGAAAAGAAAAAAGAAAAAAATAAAAAATAAAAGCAGGTATCCGAGGCCCCGATGGGCAAGCAGGTATCCGAGGCCCCGATGGGCAAGCAGGTATCCGAGGCCCCGATGGGCAAGGAGGTATCCGAGGCCCCGATGGGCAAATCGAAAAGAAAAAAAAATAAGAGCAGGTATCCGAGGCCCCGATGGGCAAATCGAAAAGAAAAAAGAAAAAAAAAAAAAATAAGAGCAGGTATCCGAGGCCCCGATGGGCAAGCAGGTATCCGAGGCCCCGATGGGCAAGCAGGTATCCGAGGCCCCGATGGGCAAATCGAAAAGAAAAAAAAATAAGAGCAGGTATCCGAGGCCCCGATGGGCAAATCGAAAAGAAAAAAGAAAAAAAAATAAATAAATAAGAGCAGGTATCCGAGGCCCCGATGGGCAAGCAGGTATCCGAGGCCCCGATGGGCAAGCAGGTATCCGAGGCCCCGATGGGCAAGCAGGTATCCGAGGCCCCGATGGGCAAGCAGGTATCCGAGGCCCCGATGGGCAAGCAGGTATCCGAGGCCCCGATGGGCAAGCAGGTATCCGAGGCCCCGATGGGCAAGCAGGTATCCGAGGCCCCGATGGGCAAATCGAAAAGAAAAAAGAAAAAAAAAAAAATAAGAGCAGGTATCCGAGGCCCCGATGGGCAAGCAGGTATCCGAGGCCCCGATGGGCAAATCGAAAAGAAAAAAAAAATAAGAGCAGGTATCCGAGGCCCCGATGGGCAAATCGAAAAGAAAAAAGAAAAAAAAAAAATAACAGCAGGTATCCGAGGCCCCGATGGGCAAGCAGGTATCCGAGGCCCCGATGGGCAAGCAGGTATCCGAGGCCCCGATGGGCAAATCGAAAAGAAAAAAAAATAAGAGCAGGTATCCGAGGCCCCGATGGGCAAATCGAAAAGAAAAAAAGAAAAAAAAAAAATAAGAGCAGGTATCCGAGGCCCCGATGGGCAAGCAGGTATCCGAGGCCCCGATGGGCAAGCAGGTATCCGAGGCCCCAATGGGCAAATCGAAAAGAAAAAAAAATAAGAGCAGGTATCCGAGGCCCCGTTGGGCAAATCGAAAAGAAAAAGGAAAAAAAAAAAAATAAGAGCAGGTATCCGAGGCCCCGATGGGCAAGCAGGTATCCGAGGCCCCGATGGGCAAGCAGGTATCCGAGGCCCCGATGGGCAAATCGAAAAGGAAAAAAAAATAAAAGCAGGTATCCGAGGCCCCGATGGGCAAATCGAAAAGAAAAAAGAAAAAAAAAAAATAAGAGCAGGTATCCGATGCCCCGATGGGCAAGCAGGTATCCGAGGCCCCGATGGGCAAGCAGGTATCCGAGGCCCCGATGGGCAAGCAGGTATCCGAGGCCCCGATGGGCAAGCAGGTATCCGAGGCCCCGATGGGCAAGCAGGTATCCGAGGCCCCGATGGGCAAGCAGGTATCCGAGGCCCCGATGGGCAAATCGAAAAGAAAAAAAAATAAGAGCAGGTATCCGAGGCCCCGATGGGCAAATCGAAAAGAAAAAAGAAAAAAAAAAAAAATAAGAGCAGGTATCCGAGGCCCCGATGGGCAAGCAGGTATCCGAGGCCCCGATGGGCAAGCAGGTATCCGAGGCCCCGATGGGCAAATCGAAAAGAAAAAAAAATAAGAGCAGGTATCCGAGGCCCCGATGGGCAAATCGAAAAGAAAAAAGAAAAAAAAATAAATAAATAAGAGCAGGTATCCGAGGCCCCGATGGGCAAGCAGGTATCCGAGGCCCCGATGGGCAAGCAGGTATCCGAGGCCCCGATGGGCAAGGAGGTATCCGAGGCCCCGATGGGCAAGCAGGTATCCGAGGCCCCGATGGGCAAGCAGGTATCCGAGGCCCCGATGGGCAAATCGAAAAGAAAAAAGAAAAAAAAAAAAATAAGAGCAGGTATCCGAGGCCCCGATGGGCAAGCAGGTATCCGAGGCCCCGATGGGCAAATCGAAAAGAAAAAAAAAATAAGAGCAGGTATCCGAGGCCCCGATGGGCAAATCGAAAAGAAAAAAGAAAAAAAAAAAATAACAGCAGGTATCCGAGGCCCCGATGGGCAAGCAGGTATCCGAGGCCCCGATGGGCAAGCAGGTATCCGAGGCCCCGATGGGCAAATCGAAAAGAAAAAAAAATAAGAGCAGGTATCCGAGGCCCCGATGGGCAAATCGAAAAGAAAAAAGAAAAAAAAAAAAATAAGAGCAGGTATCCGAGGCCCCGATGGGCAAGCAGGTATCCGAGGCCCCGATGGGCAAGCAGGTATCCGAGGCCCCAATGGGCAAATCGAAAAGAAAAAAAAATAAGAGCAGGTATCCGAGGCCCCGATGGGCAAATCGAAAAGAAAAAGGAAAAAAAAAAAAATAAGAGCAGGTATCCGAGGCCCCGATGGGCAAGCAGGTATCCGAGGCCCCGATGGGCAAGCAGGTATCCGAGGCCCCGATGGGCAAATCGAAAAGAAAAAAAAATAAAAGCAGGTATCCGAGGCCCCGATGGGCAAATCGAAAAGAAAAAAGAAAAGAAAAAAAAATAAGAGCAGGTATCCGAGGCCCCGATGGGCAAGCAGGTATCCGAGGCCCCGATGGGCAAGCAGGTATCCGAGGCCCTGATGGGCAAATCGAAAAGAAAAAAAAATAAGAGCAGGTATCCGAGGCCCCGATCGGCAAGCAAGTATCCGAGGCCCCGATGGGCAAGCAGGTATCCGAGGCCCCGATGGGCAAATCGAAAAGAAAAAAAAAATAAGAGCAGGTATCCGAGGCCCCGATGGGCAAATCGAAAAGAAAAAAGAAAAAAAAAAAATAAGAGCAGGTATCCGATGCCCCGATGGGCAAGCAGGTATCCGAGGCCCCGATGGGCAAGCAGGTATCCGAGGCCCCGATGGGCAAGCAGGTATCCGAGGCCCCGATGGGCAAGCAGGTATCCGAGGCCCCGATGGGCAAGCAGGTATCCGAGGCCCCGATGGGCAAATCGAAAAGAAAAAAAAATAAGAGCAGGTATCCGAGGCCCCGATGGGCAAATCGAAAAGAAAAAAGAAAAAAAAAAAAAAATAAGAGCAGGTATCCGAGGCCCCGATGGGCAAGCAGGTATCCGAGGCCCCGATGGGCAAGCAGGTATCCGAGGCCCCGATGGGCAAATCGAAAAGAAACAAAAATAAGAGCAGGTATCCGAGGCCCCGATGGGCAAATCGAAAAGAAAAAAGAAAAAAAAAAAAATAAGAGCAGGTATCCGAGGCCCCGATGGGCAAGCAGGTATCCGAGGCCCCGATGGGCAAGCAGGTATCCGAGGCCCCGATGGGCAAATCGAAAAGAAAAAAAAATAAGAGCAGGTATCCGAGGCCCCGATGGGCAAATCGAAAAGAAAAAAGAAAAAAAAAAAAATAAGAGCAGGTATCCGAGGCCCCGATTGGCAAGCAGGTATCCGAGGCCCCGATGGGCAAGCAGTTATCCGAGGCCCCGATGGGCAAGCAGGTATCCGAGGCCCCGATGGGCAAGCAGGTATCCGAGGCCCCGATGGGCAAGCAGGTATCCGAGGCCCCGATGGGCAAATCGAAAAGAAAAAAAAATAAGAGCAGGTATCCGAGGCCCCGATGGGCAAATCGAAAAGAAAAAAGAAAAAGAAAAAAAAAATAAGAGCAGGTATCCGAGGCCCCGATGGGCAAGCAGGTATCCGAGGCCCCGATGGGCAAGCAGGTATCCGAGGCCCCGATGGGCAAATCGAAAAGAAAAAAAAATAAGAGCAGGTATCCGAGGCCCCGATGGGCAAATCGAAAAGAAAAAAGAAAAAAAAAAAAAAATAAGAGCAGGTATCCGAGGCCCCGATGGGCAAGCAGGTATCCGAGGCCCCGATGGGCAAGCAGGTATCCGAGGCCCCGATGGGCAAGCAGGTATCCGAGGCCCCGATGGGCAAGCAGGTATCCGAGGCCCCGATGGGCAAGCAGGTATCCGAGGCCCCGATGGGCAAATCGAAAAGAAAAAAAAATAAGAGCAGGTATCCGAGGCCCCGATGGGCAAATCGAAAAGAAAAAAGAAAAAAAGAAAAAATAAAAGCAGGTATCCGAGGCCCCGATGGGCAAGCAGGTATCCGAGGCCCCGATGGGCAAGCAGGTATCCGAGGCCCCGATGGGCTAGCAGGTATCCGAGGCCCCGATGGGCAAGCAGGTATCCGAGGCCCCGATGGGCAAATCGAAAAGAAAAAAAAATAAGAGCAGGTATCCGAGGCCCCGATGGGCAAATCGAAAAGAAAAAAGAAAAAAAAAAAAAATAAGAGCAGGTATCCGAGGCCCCGATGGGCAAGCAGGTATCCGAGGCCCCGATGGGCAAGCAGGTATCCGAGGCCCCGATGGGCAAATCGAAAAGAAAAAAAAATAAGAGCAGGTATCCGAGGCCCCGATGGGCAAATCGAAAAGAAAAAAGAAAAAAAAATAAATAAATAAGAGCAGGTATCCGAGGCCCCGATGGGCAAGCAGGTATTCGAGGCCCCGATGGGCAAGCAGGTATCCGAGGCCCCGATGGGCAAGCAGGTATCCGAGGCCCCGATGGGCAAGCAGGTATCCGAGGCCCCGATGGGCAAGCAGGTATCCGAGGCCCCGATGGGCAAGCAGGTATCCGAGGCCCCGATGGGCAAGCAGGTATCCGAGGCCCCGATGGGCAAGCAGGTATCCGAGGCCCCGATGGGCAAGCAGGTATCCGAGGCCCCGATGGGCAAGCAGGTATCCGAGGCCCCGATGGGCAAGCAGGTATCCGAGGCCCCGATGGGCAAGCAGGTATCCGAGGCCCCGATGGGCAAATCGAAAAGAAAAAAGAAAAAAAAAAAAAATAAGAGCAGGTATCCGAGGCCCCGATGGGCAAGCAGGTATCCGAGGCTCCGATGGGCAAATCGAAAAGAAAAAAAAAATAAGAGCAGGTATCCGAGGCCCCGATGGGCAAATCGAAAAGAAAAAAGAAAAAAAAAAAAATAACAGCAGGTATCCGAGGCCCCGATGGGCAAGCAGGTATCCGAGGCCCCGATGGGCAAGCAGGTATCCGAGGCCCTGATGGGCAAATCGAAAAGAAAAAAAAATAAGAGCAGGTATCCGAGGCCCCGATGGGCAAATCGAAAAGAAAAAAGAAAAAAAAAAAAATAAGAGCAGGTATCCGAGGCCCCGATGGGCAAGCAGGTATCCGAGGCCCCGATGGGCAAGCAGGTATCCGAGGCCCCAATGGGCAAATCGAAAAGAAAAAAAAATAAGAGCAGGTATCCGAGGCCCCGATGGGCAAATCGAAAAGAAAAAGGAAAAAAAAAAAAAATAAGAGCAGGTATCCGAGGCCCCGATGGGCAAGCAGGTATCCGAGGCCCCGATGGGCAAGCAGGTATCCGAGGCCCCGATGGGCAAATCGAAAAGAAAAAAAAATAAAAGCAGGTATCCGAGGCCCCGATGGGCAAATCGAAAAGAAAAAAGAAAAAAAAAAAAAATAAGAGCAGGTATCCGAGGCCCCGATGGGCAAGCAGGTATCCGAGGCCCCGATGGGCAAGCAGGTATCCGAGGCCCTGATGGGCAAATCGAAAAGAAAAAAAAATAAGAGCAGGTATCCGAGGCCCCGATCGGCAAGCAAGTATCCGAGGCCCCGATGGGCAAGCAGGTATCCGAGGCCCCGATGGGCAAATCGAAAAGAAAAAAAAAATAAGAGCAGGTATCCGAGGCCCCGATGGGCAAATCGAAAAGAAAAAAGAAAAAAAAAAAATAAGAGCAGGTATCCGATGCCCCGATGGGCAAGCAGGTATCCGAGGCCCCGATGGGCAAGCAGGTATCCGAGGCCCCGATGGGCAAGCAGGTATCCGAGGCCCCGATGGGCAAGCAGGTATCCGAGGCCCCGATGGGCAAGCAGGTATCCGAGGCCCCGATGGGCAAGCAGGTATCCGAGGCCCCGATGGGCAAGCAGGTATCCGAGGCCCCGATGGGCAAATCGAAAAGAAAAAAAAATAAGAGCAGGTATCCGAGGCCCCGATGGGCAAATCGAAAAGAAAAAAGAAAAAAAAAAAAAATAAGAGCAGGTATCCAAGGCCCCGATGGGCAAGCAGGTATCCGAGGCCCCGATGGGCAAGCAGGTATCCGAGGCCCCGATGGGCAAATCGAAAAGAAAAAAAAATAAGAGCAGGTATCCGAGGCCCCGATGGGCAAATCGAAAAGAAAAAAGAAAAAAAAAAAATAAATAAGAGCAGGTATCCGAGGCCCCGATGGGCAAGCAGGTATCCGAGGCCCCGATGGGCAAGCAGGTATCCGAGGCCCCGATGGGCAAGCAGGTATCCGAGGCCCCGATGGGCAAGCAGGTATCCGAGGCCCCGATGGGCAAGCAGGTATCCGAGGCCCCGATGGGCAAGCAGGTATCCGAGGCCCCGATGGGCAAGCAGGTATCCGAGGCCCCGATGGGCAAGCAGGTATCCGAGGCCCCGATGGGCAAATCGAAAAGAAAAAAGAAAAAAAAAAAAAATAAGAGCAGGTATCCGAGGCCCCGATGGGCAAGCAGGTATCCGAGGCCCCGATGGGCAAATCGAAAAGAAAAAAAAAATAAGAGCAGGTATCCGAGGCCCCGATGGGCAAATCGAAAAGAAAAAAGAAAAAAAAAAAATAACAGCAGGTATCCGAGGCCCCGATGGGCAAGCAGGTATCCGAGGCCCCGATGGGCAAGCAGGTATCCGAGGCCCCGATGGGCAAATCGAAAAGAAAAAAAAATAAGAGCAGGTATCCGAGGCCCCGATGGGCAAATCGAAAAGAAAAAAGAAAAAAAAAAAAATAAGAGCAGGTATCCGAGGCCCCGATGGGCAAGCAGGTATCCGAGGCCCCGATGGGCAAGCAGGTATCCGAGGCCCCAATGGGCAAATCGAAAAGAAAAAAAAATAAGAGCAGGTATCCGAGGCCCCGATGGGCAAATCGAAAAGAAAAAGGAAAAAAAAAAAAATAAGAGCAGGTATCCGAGGCCCCGATGGGCAAGCAGGTATCCGAGGCCCCGATGGGCAAGCAGGTATCCGAGGCCCCGATGGGCAAATCGAAAAGAAAAAAAAATAAAAGCAGGTATCCGAGGCCCCGATGGGCAAATCGAAAAGAAAAAAGAAAAGAAAAAAAAATAAGAGCAGGTATCCGAGGCCCCGATGGGCAAGCAGGTATCCGAGGCCCCGATGGGCAAGCAGGTATCCGAGGCCCTGATGGGCAAATCGAAAAGAAAAAAAAATAAGAGCAGGTATCCGAGGCCCCGATCGGCAAGCAAGTATCCGAGGCCCCGATGGGCAAGCAGGTATCCGAGGCCCCGATGGGCAAATCGAAAAGAAAAAAAAAATAAGAGCAGGTATCCGAGGCCCCGATGGGCAAATCGAAAAGAAAAAAGAAAAAAAAAAAATAAGAGCAGGTATCCGATGCCCCGATGGGCAAGCAGGTATCCGAGGCCCCGATGGGCAAGCAGGTATCCGAGGCCCCGATGGGCAAGCAGGTATCCGAGGCCCCGATGGGCAAGCAGGTATCCGAGGCCCCGATGGGCAAGCAGGTATCCGAGGCCCCGATGGGCAAGCAGGTATCCGAGGCCCCGATGGGCAAATCGAAAAGAAAAAAAAATAAGAGCAGGTATCCGAGGCCCCGATGGGCAAATCGAAAAGAAAAAAGAAAAAAAAAAAAAATAAGAGCAGGTATCCGAGGCCCCGATGGGCAAGCAGGTATCCGAGGCCCCGATGGGCAAGCAGGTATCCGAGGCCCCGATGGGCAAATCGAAAAGAAAAAAAAATAAGAGCAGGTATCCGAGGCCCCGATGGGCAAATCGAAAAGAAAAAAGAAAAAAAAATAAATAAATAAGAGCAGGTATCCGAGGCCCCGATGGGCAAGCAGGTATCCGAGGCCCCGATGGGCAAGCAGGTATCCGAGGCCCCGATGGGCAAGCAGGTATCCGAGGCCCCGATGGGCAAATCGAAAAGAAAAAAAAATAAGAGCAGGTATCCGAGGCCCCGATGGGCAAATCGAAAAGAAAAAAGAAAAAAAAATAAATAAATAAGAGCAGGTATCCGAGGCCCCGATGGGCAAGCAGGTATCCGAGGCCCCGATGGGCAAGCAGGTATCCGAGGCCCCGATGGGCAAGCAGGTATCCGAGGCCCCGATGGGCAAGCAGGTATCCGAGGCCCCGATGGGCAAGCAGGTATCCGAGGCCCCGATGGGCAAGCAGGTATCCGAGGCCCCGATGGGCAAGCAGGTATCCGAGGCCCCGATGGGCAAATCGAAAAGAAAAAAGAAAAAAAAAAAAAATAAGAGCAGGTATCCGAGGCCCCGATGGGCAAGCAGGTATCCGAGGCCCCGATGGGCAAATCGAAAAGAAAAAAAAAATAAGAGCAGGTATCCGAGGCCCCGATGGGCAAATCGAAAAGAAAAAAGAAAAAAAAAAAAATAACAGCAGGTATCCGAGGCCCCGATGGGCAAGCAGGTATCCGAGGCCCCGATGGGCAAGCAGGTATCCGAGGCCCCGATGGGCAAATCGAAAAGAAAAAAAAATAAGAGCAGGTATCCGAGGCCCCGATGGGCAAATCGAAAAGAAAAAAGAAAAAAAAAAAAATAAGAGCAGGTATCCGAGGCCCCGATGGGCAAGCAGGTATCCGAGGCCCCGATGGGCAAGCAGGTATCCGAGGCCCCAATGGGCAAATCGAAAAGAAAAAAAAATAAGAGCAGGTATCCGAGGCCCCGATGGGCAAATCGAAAAGAAAAAGGAAAAAAAAAAAAAATAAGAGCAGGTATCCGAGGCCCCGATGGGCAAGCAGGTATCCGAGGCCCCGATGGGCAAGCAGGTATCCGAGGCCCCGATGGGCAAATCGAAAAGAAAAAAAAATAAAAGCAGGTATCCGAGGCCCCGATGGGCAAATCGAAAAGAAAAAAGAAAAGAAAAAAAATAAGAGCAGGTATCCGAGGCCCCGATGGGCAAGCAGGTATCCGAGGCCCCGATGGGCAAGCAGGTATCCGAGGCCCTGATGGGCAAATCGAAAAGAAAAAAAAATAAGAGCAGGTATCCGAGGCCCCGATCGGCAAGCAAGTATCCGAGGCCCCGATGGGCAAGCAGGTATCCGAGGCCCCGATGGGCAAATCGAAAAGAAAAAAAAAATAAGAGCAGGTATCCGAGGCCCCGATGGGCAAATCGAAAAGAAAAAAGAAAAAAAAAAAATAAGAGCAGGTATCCGATGCCCCGATGGGCAAGCAGGTATCCGAGGCCCCGATGGGCAAGCAGGTATCCGAGGCCCCGATGGGCAAGCAGGTATCCGAGGCCCCGATGGGCAAGCAGGTATCCGAGGCCCCGATGGGCAAGCAGGTATCCGAGGCCCCGATGGGCAAATCGAAAAGAAAAAAAAATAAGAGCAGGTATCCGAGGCCCCGATGGGCAAATCGAAAAGAAAAAAGAAAAAAAAAAAAAATAAGAGCAGGTATCCAAGGCCCCGATGGGCAAGCAGGTATCCGAGGCCCCGATGGGCAAGCAGGTATCCGAGGCCCCGATGGGCAAATCGAAAAGAAAAAAAAATAAGAGCAGGTATCCGAGGCCCCGATGGGCAAATCGAAAAGAAAAAAGAAAAAAAAAAAATAAATAAGAGCAGGTATCCGAGGCCCCGATGGGCAAGCAGGTATCCGAGGCCCCGATGGGCAAGCAGGTATCCGAGGCCCCGATGGGCAAGCAGGTATCCGAGGCCCCGATGGGCAAGCAGGTATCCGAGGCCCCGATGGGCAAGCAGGTATCCGAGGCCCCGATGGGCAAGCAGGTATCCGAGGCCCCGATGGGCAAGCAGGTATCCGAGGCCCCGATGGGCAAGCAGGTATCCGAGGCCCCGATGGGCAAATCGAAAAGAAAAAAGAAAAAAAAAAAAAAATAAGAGCAGGTATCCGAGGCCCCGATGGGCAAGCAGGTATCCGAGGCCCCGATGGGCAAATCGAAAAGAAAAAAAAAATAAGAGCAGGTATCCGAGGCCCCGATGGGCAAATCGAAAAGAAAAAAGAAAAAAAAAAAAATAACAGCAGGTATCCGAGGCCCCGATGGGCAAGCAGGTATCCGAGGCCCCGATGGGCAAGCAGGTATCCGAGGCCCCGATGGGCAAATCGAAAAGAAAAAAAAATAAGAGCAGGTATCCGAGGCCCCGATGGGCAAATCGAAAAGAAAAAAGAAAAAAAAAAAAATAAGAGCAGGTATCCGAGGCCCCGATGGGCAAGCAGGTATCCGAGGCCCCGATGGGCAAGCAGGTATCCGAGGCCCCAATGGGCAAATCGAAAAGAAAAAAAAATAAGAGCAGGTATCCGAGGCCCCGATGGGCAAATCGAAAAGAAAAAGGAAAAAAAAAAAAATAAGAGCAGGTATCCGAGGCCCCGATGGGCAAGCAGGTATCCGAGGCCCCGATGGGCAAGCAGGTATCCGAGGCCCCGATGGGCAAATCGAAAAGAAAAAAAAATAAAAGCAGGTATCCGAGGCCCCGATGGGCAAATCGAAAAGAAAAAAGAAAAGAAAAAAAAATAAGAGCAGGTATCCGAGGCCCCGATGGGCAAGCAGGTATCCGAGGCCCCGATGGGCAAGCAGGTATCCGAGGCCCTGATGGGCAAATCGAAAAGAAAAAAAAATAAGAGCAGGTATCCGAGGCCCCGATCGGCAAGCAAGTATCCGAGGCCCCGATGGGCAAGCAGGTATCCGAGGCCCCGATGGGCAAGCAGGTATCCGAGGCCCCGATGGGCAAGCAGGTATCCGAGGCCCCGATGGGCAAGCAGGTATCCGAGGCCCCGATGGGCAAATCGAAAAGAAAAAAAAATAAGAGCAGGTATCCGAGGCCCCGATGGGCAAATCGAAAAGAAAAAAGAAAAAAAAAAAAAATAAGAGCAGGTATCCGAGGCCCCGATGGGCAAGCAGGTATCCGAGGCCCCGATGGGCAAGCAGGTATCCGAGGCCCCGATGGGCAAGCAGGTATCCGAGGCCCCGATGGGCAAGCAGGTATCCGAGGCCCCGATGGGCAAGCAGGTATCCGAGGCCCCGATGGGCAAGCAGGTATCCGAGGCCCCGATGGGCAAATCGAAAAGAAAAAAAAATAAGAGCAGGTATCCGAGGCCCCGATGGGCAAATCGAAAAGAAAAAAGAAAAAAAATAAATAAATAAGAGCAGGTATCCGAGGCCCCGATGGGCAAGCAGGTATCCGAGGCCCCGATGGGCAAGCAGGTATCCGAGGCCCCGATGGGCAAGCAGGTATCCGAGGCCCCGATGGGCAAGCAGGTATCCGAGGCCCCGATGGGCAAGCAGGTATCCGAGGCCCCGATGGGCAAGCAGGTATCCGAGGCCCCGATGGGCAAATCGAAAAGAAAAAAAAATAAGAGCAGGTATCCGAGGCCCCGATGGGCAAATCGAAAAGAAAAAAGAAAAAAAAATAAATAAATAAGAGCAGGTATCCGAGGCCCCGATGGGCAAGCAGGTATCCGAGGCCCCGATGGGCAAGCAGGTATCCGAGGCCCCGATGGGCAAGCAGGTATCCGAGGCCCCGATGGGCAAGCAGGTATCCGAGGCCCCGATGGGCAAGCAGGTATCCGAGGCCCCGATGGGCAAGCAGGTATCCGAGGCCCCGATGGGCAAATCGAAAAGAAAAAAAAATAAGAGCAGGTATCCGAGGCCCCGATGGGCAAATCGAAAAGAAAAAAGAAAAGAAAAAAAAATAAGAGCAGGTATCCGAGGCCCCGATGGGCAAGCAGGTATCCGAGGCCCCGATGGGCAAGCAGGTATCCGAGGCCCCGATGGGCAAGCAGGTATCCGAGGCCCCGATGGGCAAATCGAAAAGAAAAAAAAATAAGAGCAGGTATCCGAGGCCCCGATGGGCAAATCGAAAAGAAAAAAGAAAAAAAAAAAATAAGAGCAGGTATCCGAGGCCCCGATGGGCAAGCAGGTATCCGAGGCCCCGATGGGCAAGCAGGTATCCGAGGCCCCGATGGGCAAATCGAAAAGAAAAAAAAATAAGAGCAGGTATCCGAGGCCCCGATGGGCAAATCGAAAAGAAAAAGGAAAAAAAAAAAAATAAGAGCAGGTATCCGTGGCCCCGATGGGCAAGCAGGTATCCGAGGCCCCGATGGGCAAGCAGGTATCCGAGGCCCCGATGGGCAAGCAGGTATCCGAGGCCCCGATGGGCAAGCAGGTATCCGAGGCCCTGATGGGCAAATCGAAAAGAAAAAAAAATAAGAGCAGGTATCCGAGGCCCCGATCGGCAAGCAAGTATCCGAGGCCCCGATGGGCAAGCAGGTATCCGAGGCCCCGATGGGCAAGCAGGTATCCGAGGCCCCGATGGGCAAGCAGGTATCCGAGGCCCCGATGGGCAAGCAGGTATCCGAGGCCCCGATGGGCAAATCGAAAAGAAAAAAAAATAAGAGCAGGTATCCGAGGCCCCGATGGGCAAATCGAAAAGAAAAAAGAAAAAAAAAAAAAATAAGAGCAGGTATCCGAGGCCCCGATGGGCAAGCAGGTATCCGAGGCCCCGATGGGCAAGCAGGTATCCGAGGCCCCGATGGGCAAGCAGGTATCCGAGGCCCCGATGGGCAAGCAGGTATCCGAGGCCCCGATGGGCAAGCAGGTATCCGAGGCCCCGATGGGCAAGCAGGTATCCGAGGCCCCGATGGGCAAATCGAAAAGAAAAAAAAATAAGAGCAGGTATCCGAGGCCCCGATGGGCAAATCGAAAAGAAAAAAGAAAAAAAAATAAATAAATAAGAGCAGGTATCCGAGGCCCCGACGGGCAAGCAGGTATCCGAGGCCCCGACGGGCAAGCAGGTATCCGAGGCCCCGACGGGCAAGCAGGTATCCGAGGCCCCGATGGGCAAGCAGGTATCCGAGGCCCCGATGGGCAAGCAGGTATCCGAGGCCCCGATGGGCAAGCAGGTATCCGAGGCCCCGATGGGCAAGCAGGTATCCGAGGCCCCGATGGGCAAGCAGGTATCCGAGGCCCCGATGGGCAAATCGAAAAGAAAAAAAAATAAGAGCAGGTATCCGAGGCCCCGATGGGCAAATCGAAAAGAAAAAAGAAAAGAAAAAAAAATAAGAGCAGGTATCCGAGGCCCCGATGGGCAAGCAGGTATCCGAGGCCCCGATGGGCAAGCAGGTATCCGAGGCCCCGATGGGCAAGCAGGTATCCGAGGCCCCGATGGGCAAATCGAAAAGAAAAAAAAATAAGAGCAGGTATCCGAGGCCCCGATGGGCAAATCGAAAAGAAAAAAGAAAAAAAAAAAAATAAGAGCAGGTATCCGAGGCCCCGATGGGCAAGCAGGTATCCGAGGCCCCGATGGGCAAGCAGGTATCCGAGGCCCCGATGGGCAAGCAGGTATCCGAGGCCCCGATGGGCAAGCAGGTATCCGAGGCCCCGATGGGCAAGCAGGTATCCGAGGCCCCGATGGGCAAGCAGGTATCCGAGGCCCCGATGGGCAAATCGAAAAGAAAAAAAAATAAGAGCAGGTATCCGAGGCCCCGATGGGCAAATCGAAAAGAAAAAAGAAAAAAAATAAATAAATAAGAGCAGGTATCCGAGGCCCCGATGGGCAAGCAGGTATCCGAGGCCCCGATGGGCAAGCAGGTATCCGAGGCCCCGATGGGCAAGCAGGTATCCGAGGCCCCGATGGGCAAGCAGGTATCCGAGGCCCCGATGGGCAAGCAGGTATCCGAGGCCCCGATGGGCAAGCAGGTATCCGAGGCCCCGATGGGCAAATCGAAAAGAAAAAAAAATAAGAGCAGGTATCCGAGGCCCCGATGGGCAAATCGAAAAGAAAAAAGAAAAAAAAATAAATAAATAAGAGCAGGTATCCGAGGCCCCGATGGGCAAGCAGGTATCCGAGGCCCCGATGGGCAAGCAGGTATCCGAGGCCCCGATGGGCAAGCAGGTATCCGAGGCCCCGATGGGCAAGCAGGTATCCGAGGCCCCGATGGGCAAGCAGGTATCCGAGGCCCCGATGGGCAAGCAGGTATCCGAGGCCCCGATGGGCAAGCAGGTATCCGAGGCCCCGATGGGCAAGCAGGTATCCGAGGCCCCGATGGGCAAGCAGGTATCCGAGGCCCCGATGGGCAAATCGAAAAGAAAAAAAAATAAGAGCAGGTATCCGAGGCCCCGATGGGCAAATCGAAAAGAAAAAAGAAAAGAAAAAAAAATAAGAGCAGGTATCCGAGGCCCCGATGGGCAAGCAGGTATCCGAGGCCCCGATGGGCAAGCAGGTATCCGAGGCCCCGATGGGCAAGCAGGTATCCGAGGCCCCGATGGGCAAATCGAAAAGAAAAAAAAATAAGAGCAGGTATCCGAGGCCCCGATGGGCAAATCGAAAAGAAAAAAGAAAAAAAAAAAAATAAGAGCAGGTATCCGAGGCCCCGATGGGCAAGCAGGTATCCGAGGCCCCGATGGGCAAGCAGGTATCCGAGGCCCCGATGGGCAAATCGAAAAGAAAAAAAAATAAGAGCAGGTATCCGAGGCCCCGATGGGCAAATCGAAAAGAAAAAGGAAAAAAAAAAAAATAAGAGCAGGTATCCGTGGCCCCGATGGGCAAGCAGGTATCCGAGGCCCCGATGGGCAAGCAGGTATCCGAGGCCCCGATGGGCAAGCAGGTATCCGAGGCCCCGATGGGCAAGCAGGTATCCGAGGCCCTGATGGGCAAATCGAAAAGAAAAAAAAATAAGAGCAGGTATCCGAGGCCCCGATCGGCAAGCAAGTATCCGAGGCCCCGATGGGCAAGCAGGTATCCGAGGCCCCGATGGGCAAGCAGGTATCCGAGGCCCCGATGGGCAAGCAGGTATCCGAGGCCCCGATGGGCAAGCAGGTATCCGAGGCCCCGATGGGCAAATCGAAAAGAAAAAAAAATAAGAGCAGGTATCCGAGGCCCCGATGGGCAAATCGAAAAGAAAAAAGAAAAAAAAAAAAAATAAGAGCAGGTATCCGAGGCCCCGATGGGCAAGCAGGTATCCGAGGCCCCGATGGGCAAGCAGGTATCCGAGGCCCCGATGGGCAAGCAGGTATCCGAGGCCCCGATGGGCAAGCAGGTATCCGAGGCCCCGATGGGCAAGCAGGTATCCGAGGCCCCGATGGGCAAGCAGGTATCCGAGGCCCCGATGGGCAAGCAGGTATCCGAGGCCCCGATGGGCAAATCGAAAAGAAAAAAAAATAAGAGCAGGTATCCGAGGCCCCGATGGGCAAATCGAAAAGAAAAAAGAAAAAAAAATAAATAAATAAGAGCAGGTATCCGAGGCCCCGATGGGCAAGCAGGTATCCGAGGCCCCGATGGGCAAGCAGGTATCCGAGGCCCCGATGGGCAAGCAGGTATCCGAGGCCCCGATGGGCAAGCAGGTATCCGAGGCCCCGATGGGCAAGCAGGTATCCGAGGCCCCGATGGGCAAGCAGGTATCCGAGGCCCCGATGGGCAAATCGAAAAGAAAAAAAATAAGAGCAGGTATCCGAGGCCCCGATGGGCAAATCGAAAAGAAAAAAGAAAAAAAAATAAATAAATAAGAGCAGGTATCCGAGGCCCCGATGGGCAAGCAGGTATCCGAGGCCCCGATGGGCAAGCAGGTATCCGAGGCCCCGATGGGCAAGCAGGTATCCGAGGCCCCGATGGGCAAGCAGGTATCCGAGGCCCCGATGGGCAAGCAGGTATCCGAGGCCCCGATGGGCAAGCAGGTATCCGAGGCCCCGATGGGCAAGCAGGTATCCGAGGCCCCGATGGGCAAGCAGGTATCCGAGGCCCCGATGGGCAAATCGAAAAGAAAAAAAAATAAGAGCAGGTATCCGAGGCCCCGATGGGCAAATCGAAAAGAAAAAAGAAAAGAAAAAAAAATAAGAGCAGGTATCCGAGGCCCCGATGGGCAAGCAGGTATCCGAGGCCCCGATGGGCAAGCAGGTATCCGAGGCCCCGATGGGCAAGCAGGTATCCGAGGCCCCGATGGGCAAATCGAAAAGAAAAAAAAATAAGAGCAGGTATCCGAGGCCCCGATGGGCAAATCGAAAAGAAAAAAGAAAAAAAAAAAATAAGAGCAGGTATCCGAGGCCCCGATGGGCAAGCAGGTATCCGAGGCCCCGATGGGCAAGCAGGTATCCGAGGCCCCGATGGGCAAATCGAAAAGAAAAAAAAATAAGAGCAGGTATCCGAGGCCCCGATGGGCAAATCGAAAAGAAAAAGGAAAAAAAAAAAAATAAGAGCAGGTATCCGTGGCCCCGATGGGCAAGCAGGTATCCGAGGCCCCGATGGGCAAGCAGGTATCCGAGGCCCCGATGGGCAAGCAGGTATCCGAGGCCCCGATGGGCAAATCGAAAAGAAAAAAAAATAAGAGCAGGTATCCGAGGCCCCGATGGGCAAATCGAAAAGAAAAAGGAAATAAAAAAAAAAATAAGAGCAGGTATCCGAGGCCCCGATGGGCAAGCAGGTATCCGAGGCCCCGATGGGCAAGCAGGTATCCGAGGCCCCGATGGGCAAATCGAAAAGAAAAAAAAATTAGAGCAGGTATCCGAGGCCCCGATGGGCAAGCAGGTATCCGAGGCCCCGATGGGCAAGCAGGTATCCGAGGCCCCGATGGGCAAGCAGGTATCCGAGGCCCCGATGGGCAAATCGAAAAGAAAAAAAAATAAGAGCAGGTATCCGAGGCCCCGATGGGCAAATCGAAAAGAAAAAAGAAAAAAAAAAAAAATAAGAGCAGGTATCCGAGGCCCCGATGGGCAAGCAGGTATCCGCGGCCCCGATGGGCAAATCGAAAAGAAAAAAAAATAAGAGCAGGTATCCGAGGCCCCGATGGGCAAGCAGGTATCCGAGGCCCCGATGGGCAAGCAGGTATCCGAGGCCCCGATGGGCAAATCGAAAAGAAAAAAAAATAAGAGCAGGTATCCGAGGCCCCGATGGGCAAATCGAAAAGAAAAAAGAAAAAAAAAAAATAAGAGCAGGTATCCGAGGCCCTGATGGGCAAGCAGGTATCCGTGGCCCCGATGGGCAAGCAGGTATCCGAGGCCCCGATGGGCAAGCACGTATCCGAGGCCCCGATGGGCAAGCAGGTATCCGAGGCCCCGATGGGCAAGCAGGTATCCGAGGCCCCGATGGGCAAATCCGAGGCCCCGATGGGCTAATCCGCAGCCCCGGATGGGCAGGCTTTCAGATGAGACAGACCCAGCAGGTATCCCCAGCCTGGATGGGCCAATAAAATATATGCATATAAAGAGTAGGTATCCACAGTCCCCAAGGGCACATTTTAAAAAGTAAATAAATAAAAATAAAAGGCCGGTATCCACAACCCGGTTGGGCCAAGGGGAAAAAAAATATGCCAGGTATCCGGGGCCCCGATGGGCTAAACACAAGGTGAGTAGAAAACCAAATCAATCCAAAAAAGGTCAACCAAAAGTATTCCAAAGAAAAGATGTAACAAAAAAAAAACGGAAATTGCGCGGCAATGACCTAACAATAAGTCGAGAATGTGTAGGCAACTCCTGAGAAGACCAAACATGGCTGCCGCACAGGATTACACAGCTAAAAGATATCAGAGTTTTTAAAGGCTCCTGTGAACATCTCATTGTTCATCTTTTAAGTTTTTTTGTGTGTGTGGTGCTGGGATCTGAACCCAGGGCCATGTGCCTGCAAGGTAAGCACTCTACCCACTGAGCTGTATCCCCAGCCCTCTTTTAAGTTTTTTGATTAGCCTATTGTTTGTCCCAAATTTTACCATCACCAAAATAATCCCCAAATTAAGTCATTGCCTGTAAATGTTGGTGATAGGGAAGAGACTTCCTGCACTGGGCAGGCTCAGAGTCAGGTGGAGCAAAGACAACCTTGCGAGGGAAGTCCTCTGGCCACCACTGGATACACCAACTAATGACAGTTCTCCGGGACTGTGGCTTTGAAGGAGCCACCCCATTCTGTCCCTTCTGGTGGTGGCTGCCAGACTGCTGGTTTTCACTCTGAATGTGGCTGCCGATTCCCAAGTTGGCTGCCCCAACTTTCTGTTGTGTCCTAGTGACTTTTTTATTTTAATTATTGTACTTTTAGCTTCGAAATTTCTATTTGGTTCTCTTATTTATAACTCATATTATAGAGCTGGGAAGTGGAGGATGTGACAGGCAAATAAGAACAACGAATAAGTGATCCCTCAATTGCTGCAAGCCCTTGATTCATCTTGGGAGTTCTGAAAAGGTCGACGCTGACCACCGACCGTTGCCAGTTTCTTTGCTGCACTTGTGGAAGAGACAGTTTTTGCAAGTCTAGCTCCACAGTCCCACAGTCGTCACTGATTACATCTTTGCCCTAATTCTTTTGTAGACATTGCCTCATTTCATTTTCAACACAACCCCATGAGGCGGGGGTTATTTTTATCATTATCTCCATGTTTACAGATGAGGAATCTGAGGCCCAGAGAGGTGAAGCGACTTGCCCATGGTCACACAGCCAACAGGTGGTAGAGCCAGGATTCCAACAGCTGGACTCTAGGGCTGGTGTGCTCACTGGCATTTCTGTCCTGCCAGAATGGAGAAAGCCACACGGACTCCAGGAATCAGGAAGTTGGATTTTCTTTTTTTAAAGCCCTTTATCCCACGGCTGGCAAGAGAACCAGCTTCCCACAGACTCCTCAAGTCCCACTTTGCTGCTGTCCCCATCACGTGGGCCTTGGAGGGCCCACTCCTTCCCTCGGCCTCAGTTTCTCCGTGTGTAAAGTGAAGCAGTGACCGAGAGCGTCTGTTCTGTCCCGGGGTTTGGGGTTTCCCCAGAACTTGGAGTGCACACCCCAGACTGTCCCATAAAGTTGGGACCCCTGGCTGGGGCCAGGCCTGGGCACTGCTGCTACAGAGGGTGCCCTGTCTACCTAGAGTCCTTCCTTGGCGGGCAGCAGCAGCCCTCAGATTGCTCTGGCTCTGCTCTGGACCAGGGCTGAAGGACTTCCCTGAGCACGTATTTCCCTCCTTCTCTAGGCTACAAGGCCCTGCTGATATTTGGCTTCCCTGTGACCCCCTGACCTCACCCCGTGCCCCGCGTCTCCCTCTCTGGGCTCTGGACACACAGGCCAGGTACCCTCGGTGCGGTCCCTGTTCCCTGGGCCTGGGACGTTTCCCGACTCACTTCTTCACGTCTTTGCTCCAATGTCTTTTGTTAGTGAGGCCTCCCCTGGCCTCCCCTGGCCTCCCCTGGCCTCCCCTGGCCTGCCTCACCCCGACGCCCCGAGCCTCTCTGCTTTGCTTTTTTCCCTTGGGACAATTTGTTACATAAACAAATAAACTTGCTGTTGCCCGGCGAGCTTTAGCTGCAAACTGAGTCTGAAGACCGGGGCTCCTCCTGGCCCTGCAGAGAGCTTGGCTTGGAGCTGGGGACATCGGAGGCCCTGCCCCAAAGCAAGAGGACTTTCCTGCTGCAGGTGGCACAGAGATGCCCTGAGATGACAGTGCTGAGCCGGGTGACAGCTGGGCCACCGCCAAGGCAGGGGGGACACCGATGCAGATGGAGCTGGACTCGGCCTTTGTTCCTGCCTCGCTGCCGACTTGGGGCTCAACCCCGGGAACATCTCTTCCTTTGCTCTCGTTCAAGTCCAACCAGGGCCAGCCCTTGCCACCAGGCCGTGTGAAGAAGGTGGAAACCCTGGCCGTCCTGGACAGGCTGAGGCCCACCTGCTGGAGGCTAGACATCGTCCCTGACCCTCCACACCCATGCCACCACCTGCCAGGCCGATGCCAGAGCTGCTGTGGCCTGGTCAGCTTGGCAGCTGGGAAGTACCCCACAGAGCGCAGGGAGGGGAGAAAGGGCGTCCCGGGGTTGGCTGACCCAACCTCCTGGAGAGACGGGCAGGAGGAGGCCCAGCTACCAAGGTCACATGGGCACTCCACAGAATCAAATCGCTGTGAGCTGCACAGAACTGGGTTTTCACCCAGTTTGTGGTGACTATCGGAGTGGCCCCGGGCAAGTGCCACCACTTCTGAGAGCTTCGGCCCTCTGATCACGGTCTCTCCCTCAGAGTGGGTTGTGAGGAGGAGAAAATGAGGCCACTCACCAACGGGGCATCTGAGCCACATGTGGTCACTGCTGCAGGAAGAGTTTGGAGCTCTGAAAGACGGCAGCTTGCAGGGCGCAGTGGCCACGCCTGGAACCCCAGAGGCTCGGGAGGCTGAGGCAGGAGGGTCTCGAGTTCAAAGCCAGCCTCAGCAACTTAGTGAGGCCCTCAGCAATTCAGCGAGACCCTGTCTCTAAATAAAATACAAAACAGGGCTGGGGTGTGCTCGGTGGTCGAGTGCCCTGAGACAGTAGCTCGCTCTCTGTGAGCTCATCCTCAGCCTCTACCAGCTTGTTCCCCTTTCCCTACGACTCAAGGAGGAAATGCAGCTGTGAATCCCATTTTACAGATGAGGAAACCAAGTCCCAGGAAAACTGAGAAGTGCTGTTTTCCCCAGCATGAGAAGCTGGCCTCTCCGGACCTTCTGACTCTGCTCATTTGAGCTGTTTCCTGCCTCCTTGTAAACGGAAGATCACAGACAAACACACGAACTAGGTCTTGTCTGATGGAACCACCTTCCCTCTCCTTAGTGGGAAACCACATAATCCTTCATTTATAATTCTACTTCTCTACTCCATGTGCTTTTATTACTTTTCCTTTGAGCCAGTTATAATATCAGTGAGGTTCCTTCATGTTTAACAAGTAAAACCAAATCTTCAAAGATGTTCATTTCATAGCTATAGCGACATGACAGTCATGATTTTAGCTTTTTTCTGAAAATTATGTTTTTATTTTTGTTCTTTTATACAGGGGATTGGACCCCAGGGTACTTCACCACTGAGCTATATCCCCAGTTCTTTTTATTTCATTTTTTTTTATATTGAGACAGGATCTCCTTAAGTTGCTGAGTCTGGCCTCAAACTTTCGATCCTCCTGCCTCTGCCTCCCAAGTCACTGGGATTTCAGGTGTGCACCACTCGGCCTGGCTTGAAAATGATCTTTTAATAGGGCCGTAGCTACCAGTGCCCGATTCTTACAGAGTGGTCCTGAAGACTACCCCTCCTGGTCCTTGCTCCCTCAGAAACAGATTTTCGGTGCCCCTGGAGCTTGGGTTCTCTGAGGACTGTCTCTCCCTGATGTCACCGATGCCCAGAGTTAAAAGCAAGAATTTCCAGGTGTGAAGATTGACTGTTAGACGTTCCTTTTGGGGGCCATGTCCAGAGCTTCCCTGGATGTCTCTGCAAAAAGGGCCTCATAGGAGACCTGTGCCTTGCCCTGCGTGGCTGCCCTTTGTGGCCATTTAGGTGGGCCGGGGCGCCCTCTTGTGGCTTTCCTTGTCTCTGCATGGACCATCCAGGATCTCTGAAAACTTCCCCTAATCTTTACCTTCCAATCCATCCAATGGTTTTGTGAGCACATTTTTTCATATTAAATCTTTTCCTGCTGATGGGGAGCAACTGGGGCTCAAGGTTGGTGGGGTGGAGGGGTACAACCACCTTGGAGATCCTTTTGGCAGATCTTATTGTTATGGAAATTGTGCTCAGCAAGAGACCAAGCACCACTCTGAGGGTTGAAAAACAGGTTTATTACACCAGATGAGCTAGTGCTCTCAAGTTCTGTGCCCTGAGTTGAGGTTACATGGGCTTTTATTTATTTATTTTTGTACTAGGAATTGATCTCAGGGACACTCGACCACTGAGCCACACCCCCAGCCCTATTTTGTATTTTATTTAGAGACAGGATCTCACTGAGTTGCTTAGCACCTCACCATTGCTGAGTCTGGCCTCCAACTTTCAATCCTCCTGCCTCAGCCTCCAAGCCTCTGGGATTACAGGCATGCACCACCGCACCCGGCAACATGGGGGCTTTTATAGGAAATTTGACATCGTTTCTTAACCATTGCAACTTGGGTGGGTTTGAATTCTTAGCCTACCTGACCAAAAACCATGCACAGGGAATTTCTGATAAGTAGTTCACAGGTGTAGAACGCAGTGCAGGAGTTACTGTGACGTGGCCTTCAGCACAGGCAGCCGTGACTCCAGATGACTAGAGTTTACCTCCCTGAGGCTACAGTCCTAAGAACCAGGCCTGTGAGGTCACAGCTTGGAAGGCAGTTCGTTGGCCTAGGAAGGAAGTGATGATGTAGCTACGTTCCTACAGAGTTCAGCAAGTCACAAGTGGAAGAAGAAATGACTCCTTTTCACAGACACCTGAGGAATCTCTGGCCTTGAAAGCCGGTCACAGTGGATGTTTACGATTCAATAGACAGGGACCGTGGTAATCAGGTTCCCTCCAGAGAAGCTGCTGGGGAGGGATTGGCCCCTTGCGCAGACTTTGGTTCTTCATCATAATATTCTTTCAATTTCATTTTATAGTCAGGTCTGGCTCCCCCGTCACATTACCAACATACACTACCACCATGGACCAGTGACTCATGAAAATGTTTGTCGACATCACGACCCCCCTTACGGGAAGGTCCACCGCTGCATGAATGGTAATCACTAGAAACTAGAAACATCCCAGATGTCCATTGATGAGGGAACAGATAAACTCTGATATATCCATACAGTAGAATATCACTCAGCAATAAAAAAGGGAGAGAGAGATCCAAAGGATAACAGGGATGAGTCTCAGACAAGCTGATGAGCAGAAAAGCCAGGCCAAAGGAGTATTTTTTATGTGTCAGCCGTGGAGGGGGCCAATCTGTTTTCAAGAAACACGTGGCCAAGCACTGTGAGGGGTGCGGGGTGCTAGCTAATGGCCTCCAGTTGTGGTCCACAGGGCCGCACTGAAACCCTGCTCTTCCAAGGCAGCCCGCCCAGCCCAGACTTGAGGACAATTAAAAGCTTTTGTGCATCAAAAGACACTATTAGCAGGGGCATGGTAGCGCACGCCTGTAATCCCAGGGGCTCAGGAGGCTGAGACAGGAAGATCACGAGTTCAAAGCCAGCCTCAGCAAAAGCAAGGCACTAAGCAATTCAGTGAGACCCTGTCTCTAAATAAAATACAAAACAGGGCTGGGGAATGTGGCTCAGTGGTTGAGTGCCCTGAGTTCAATCCTTGATACCAATAACAACCAAAAAAATTTGCAAATCATATATATCAGATAAGGGAATACATAAACACCCCCAAAACAATTCAGTTCAAAATGAGTAAATATGAATCCATACTTCTCTGAAGAAGATACACAAATGGTCAATAAATACAGGACATGATGTTCAGCCTCAGGGATCATGGGGAAATGGAAATAGAAACCACAGTAAGAGACCACCTCATTAGGATGACTACTATAAAAAATAAAATAAAAAACAAAAACAAACGTTGACCAGATGTGCAGCAATTGTAACCTTTGTGCATTGTCGGCAGCTTCTCCAGAGAACAGCCTGTTGGTAGACTTACCGCAGGAATCAGTGATTCCACTTGTAGATACAGAGCCCCAGAGATTTGCAAACAGGATCTTGAAGAAAGACATTTGTACAACCGTGTTCACGGCAGCATTGTTCACAATAGCCAAAAGGTGGAAGCAACCTACATTTGGGTGGATGAATGAATAAACAAAATGTAGAATATACAGATGATGGAATACTATTCTGCCTTTAGAAAGAGAAGGATTCTGAAACATGCTGCAAACAGAGATGGATCTGGAGGGAATCATGCTCAATGAAATAATCCAGTCACAAAAAGGATAGATACTGGATGATTTCACTTAAAAGAGATACCTAGAGAGGTCAAATTCACAGAGATAGAGAGCAGAATGTGGAGCCGGGTGTGGTGGCGCACACCTATAATCCCAGTAGCTCCAGAGGCTGGGGTAGGAGGAACGCAAGTTCAAAGCCAGCCTCAGCAACTTACTGAGGATCTAAGCAACTCAGCAAGATCTCGGTCTCTAAATATCACAAAAGAGCTGGGGATGTGGCTCAGTGGTTAAGTGCCCCTGAGTTCAATCCCCAGTATCAATTCAATATCCCCTCCCAAAATTAATAATAATCTTATTACTTTAGAATTACAGTTTTAAAAAGTCGTTTTCTCTGGGCGCCAAAGATGCCGAGTATCTCTGGGTGTCAAGTTAGCGTCCCGGAGGAGGTGAGGTGGTGGAGCTGACGCTTGGCCAAAGGAGAAGAACTTGCTGGTGAGTGAGTGACTCCAACTCCGTGCCCTGGGCCTGCCCTTAGCTCAACTTCATGGTTCCCAGGAACACAGAGGAGCTTGGAATACCCACATTGTTGTCACTTAGCAACCAGGAACTGGTGGCTGCAGCCTGAAAGTTCTTCCCTTCCCTGGGGGCCCTGGTCTCTGCTATGGGCTCTGTTCTGCCCAGGTGGTGGGGGCCCAGTGGGGGAGGCACTTGCCACCTGCTTCTCCTCTCAGCCGCTCCCAGAACTCGCAGGGCAGATTGGGATTCTTGCTGATGTAGGTGAGTCCACAGAAAGTGCTGGATGGACCGGGGCACTTCTAGTCCCAGGACATCCTCCCATTTGCCCCCATTCTTGAAAGACCCTGGGACTCAGGGTGGACAGAACACCACTGGCTGGTGCAGGAGTCACAGCTCAGCCCAAGGCTAATGCCTCTTGCCCGCTGGCTGCTGGACACAGACTTTAGAAGGCTTGTCCCACCCTGAGTTGGAGGTTGGGAGGACCACAGCTGAGGCGGCTTCAATGCCCTTCTCCCCCTCTGAAGTCACTTGTAAGCACCCAAGCCTACTTTCTCTAAATTCTACGACTCTTGCCTGAGGACTCTCCATGACCCCAGAAAGCAGGTCTCACCTGTGACAGATCAGGTAGGAGTGAAAAGGAAATCCCAGTTCCCATGTTCTCAACTGGGACAACTCTGAGACCTGTCCCACAGAAGCAGTGAGACCCAGCTGCCCGCGGAGATGACTGACAGGTCCTGCACCCCCTTCCCTGCCCACCTCCCTTCCCACTCCTCTCCTGCTATTCCCTGGGATCAGCTCCGCTCAGACAGGATGATGCTGTGGAACAGGGGACCCAAGCTCTGTGAGATGCAGGCCACAAGCAACCGCAGGCAAAACTGTGTGGAGCCAAGGGGTTAAAGCCATCACAAAACCGCCCCAAAGCTGGTCTGCTTTACGTTATCAAGAACCAGCAATTCCAGCAACTTCCAAGATAAAATTCTCCTCGCTCCTGGGACTTTCACCCTTCTCACTTTGGCACCCCAGTGACACCCAGATAGAGAGAGAGAGAGTAATTAATGGTGTGCAAGATGACAGGGTCCCACTGGTTGAAGTTCTAGGCCGTGGGCTAGAACTCTCTTTCCACTGAGAAGCCCTCCCTCACTCTGAGTTAGATCCCTCCTGTGTGTTTGTGAGACCTCCTAGCACTCCTCTGGCATGGCAGTTTTCACGCCAGGTTACCTTTGTTTATAACTCTTTTTTTTAACCACTAGACGTGAGCTCCGTAGGGACAGAATTATGGCTTTTCATCTAGGCCTGCCTTGCAGCACGAACTGAGATCAGGGCTGCCACTGGGGGACACATTTCAGTGGTCCACAGCCTGGGGGACCCCACCATGGCCTCCCAGCCTATGAAGGTATTGGGGGAATGAATGGCTCTGTGGGAATTTTTCATAACTGGGGAGAGACATGAGTAGTAGAAGGGACCAAACATCAGGACAGACTGAAAATGGAGGGCTTCTCAGTGGAAAGAGCTTTATGTCATGGGAAGTACGTCTCACAGAGGAGCGCCATGGCCGTCAGCCTAGCATCCCGAGTGTGGTCAGCACACCTGAGAAAGCACATGAGAGAGAACACAAAGAAGAAGAAACCCAGAAAGGACTCAAGGGATCAGCAATGCTTTATTAAGCCACAGAGGAGCATGTTTTCAAAAGGGAAAAATGGCGGGGGGCTCCAAGTGCCTGCGTTTTATAGGGTTTAGCAGGACCAGGTCACGGGAGGAGTCGGTTGGTTACTTTTGGCAGGCTTTTGGGGGAGCAGGGGGATTTGGGCAGATAAGGGAGATTACAACAGGTCAGATTCCTGAGCTCCCTATTTCCCTGAAGTTTTTGTAAGTCTCTATTTCCTTCAGCCGAACTGCTCCTCAGGCTGCTCATCTGGAAGCTTTACAGATGGGGTTCAAGAATCGGGGCACCCCAGGGAAAATGGAAGAACACAGAGTTTGGAGAGGCAAGGCCCGTGGACAGTGTCAGTGGCGGTGATGGGGTGAGACTGGCCCACTTGAGATCAAGAATTCTCTCATTCTGTATCCATTCCCTCTTTCAGTCACTAAGTATGGACCAAGCCCAGAGGGCATTCAGGTTCAGCTGTGTACAAGACAGACATGGTCCCTGCTCTCTCTCACAGTCTAGTGGGAAGAAAGTTACAAGTAAATAAGCAAATAGATAAATACTTACTATCGTGTTAGGTTACACTGAATGCCTTTCAGAAAAGCATGGAAATGGGGGGAAAAAACAGGAGAAGTTTGTTTTGGATGAATGGCCAGGGAAGCCCTCTGCTGAGATGGTAGAAAGTGAGGTAAGGAACTACCATATTTAAAATAAAGGAGCAAACCATGAAGATGTTTGGGAAAAGAGTGCTGTAGGCAGAGCAAGAAGTACAATTGGCCCTCTGTATCTGTGGATTCCTTATCTGCAGATTCAACCAACAGGGGATAGAAGATATCCAGGAAAAAAAGAAAAAACTATGTCCATACAGAATAAGTTCAAACTTGTTTTCCCTAAGCAATACAGTAGAACAACTATTTGCTTAGTGTTTAGAGGTTAAAATGTATGGCAGTGTCACAGGAGAAGAGAGGTCCCTGGAGACAGGTCTAAGGAGTTCCCAGAAGAGAGAGGAAACTCAACTCTGGGCCCAAAGGATGGAAAAGAATTTCAACACTAGCCAGATAAAGGCACAGACAGAGGTTTATATAAGAAGGTAGATACACATAAGGGAGAATGCAGGCAGTCTGCAGAGTGAGAAGCAGCCCTGACTTGGCCTGCGGTCCAATATTTATAGAAGGGCTGTATCAGGGGCTGGACTGGAAGTGGATCCAGGGTGAAGCCAGTTTTCCTGTGCTTTTGTATTGCCAGGGCATGGGCTGTTTGCAACAGTGTTTTCTGCATCTCAGTGGCTTGATTCTGCATTGCAATGGCTTGAGGATATTTCCCTTTTCCCTTATCCTAAATCCCTATCTCAGTTCTGGGTAGAGCATGGAGCAAAATGGATGTAAAACAGGCATTGAAAACAGCACCAAGACTATGGCCTTCCTATAACTTCCATCCAGCTTCACCCCGTGTTCTGATTTCTACCTCAGGGACAAAGGAATGGCTTGGAGGTGTTCCCCCAGGGGACCCTCAAGATCTTTTATATGAAATAGGCCCTGATGGGGTTCTTATTAATATTTCTACAGGTTAGCCTCCAGGTGTGTTTCCACTGATATTCTGATTCAGAAGGACAGTTTGGGGTGGCAGTGGGGGTTAGACCATACATAGGTTCCCTGGGGAGGACTCTTCCTTTTGAGCTTGGTGGGAACTCTGCCAGGTTTTGAGTGGAAGGACACCATCTGACTTGTGTTCTAACAGATTCTGTCTGGTTTCAGGGTGCAAAACAGTCTATAGACAGACAGGGATGTTGTTCAAAGGCTGACACCAGGCATCCAAGTGAGAAAGAACAGTGGGTGGCACGAACCATGATGCTGACTGGATGTGGAAAAATAAATTTGAATAAAAACAATAATGGGACTTCAAGAAACTTGTTGAAGATATAATAGGTGGTAAAAATCATGGAGGAGATAGGTTTTTTTAAAAAAGATTAAATTAGGTAGTGGGTCGGAGTTTCAGTTCTATAGTCCAGAGCTCCCATCTTCTTAGGGAAGTAGCTTCAACTCTGAGCAGTTTTGTCACTTGCAAAATGGGGATGATAACAGAATATAAGATTTGTTTAAAGAACAAAGTAAGCTTTTGGCACAGGATGCAGCACCCAACAAACACCATAATAAAAGCTATCCTAGGAACCAGACTGGTAGATTCCAGTACCATCTCTGCCCTTCACTGGCTGGCTGTGTCATCGAGGTCAAATTGTCCCTTTGTACCTCGATTTTCCTTAGTGGTATTACCACTTCGGGGTGGGGGTCAACCCATGTATACAAGAAAAGGATTTAGAATAAGGTGACTCGTAGCAAGCACTGCATACGTGCTAATAAATAAATTTTCCCCACATTTCCTAAGTTGTTTCCCGGCTTAGCCCCACCCACTTTGCGGATGGGAAATCTAGTTTGCAGCGAGGTGTCCTCTCCCAGGACTCAGCGCTCAGCGCGCAGCGGTCCTGCAGGCTGCGGGGAGAACTCGATCCCGGCTCTGAGAGGCCACGCCCCGTGCGCGGACTCCCTCTGGGAACCCTTCAGTGCCCGGCTCACGTTTCCAGCCCGGCACTCTTAGAGAAGCTGCGCTGCCGTTTGGAACTACTTCCGGCGGCTGCTCTGACGCCCCCGGACTGCTCCCTTCGGGTCGTCGGGAGAAACCCGGCAGAAGCCTCAGGAGGGCGGGGCGGAGTTATAGCCACGCGTGGGCGGAGCCAGCCCTGAAGTGTTACCTTCCTCCTTCCGCCCGCAGGAGCCGAGCGCACTGATGGCGGGCTTGGAGGTGCTCTACGAGTCGGCGGCGCCGTCCATCACCTGCACGCAGGACGCGCTGGTCTGCTTCCTGCACTGGGAGGTGGTGACGCACGGCTACTACGGCCTGGGTACCGGCGACCAGGTACGCCGCGGAGCCGTCCGCTGGGGAGGGGGGAGCTGTCTTCTGCCGAATCCCGGAGGCCAAAGACTTCGTCCGAGCGCCTGGCCTCTGCCCGTCACCCCAGGTCCGGGCCCGGGGGATCCTGACGCCGCTGGGGCCCGGGACCCCTCCCCGCGCAGCTGGCACAGCCTGGTTTGTAAACCGGGGGACAGAAAGTTTTCAGCTCAGCCTGGCGGTCGCTCGGGCCAGGATTCTGTGGATCTGACCCCGAGACAAGGTGTATCTCCCCAGAGTCCTCAGCCCACCTGCTCCCCCTAAACTCTGGCCACACAGTCACGGAGCAGGGATGGGGAGGCCGGACTCAAAACTGCCTCCATTCCCACCTCGAGCCTCCACGGGACATCTGGATCCGAACATGAGGTTTTGGGTGGGCTCACACACTCTTACCTTTTACTGAAGGGCTCTGGGCACAGTCGCCCCGTCATCATCAGCTCACACACACATGTACCCATACATCCTGGGTGTGAGGGTTAGGTTAGGATTCCTAGCTATAGTTTTCCCCACAGGGTCAGCCCCTCCTGTTCTCTCATCCATAGGTTCTGCTTCTTAACAGCTGGAGGCCTGTTGATGTCCTCACAGAGCCCCCAGGACACCTGGACTCAGCCCATCTCACGAATGTCTCCCTTCCCTGTGACCCCCATCACATCAGCCTTCCTATGAAAACTGGACCTGGCCCCTTTGTTTCCCATCTGCTCCTTCCAGCCACACTCCCACATACACACAGACACTCAGGACTCCAGGCCTGACCCTCACTGTCCCAGTCCTCTCATTCCCAGAACCAAGACCAGCTCTGAGGAGCAAGCCACCCCACCCCTTGTGTCTCCCAGTGAGATTTTAACCTTCCTCTCATTTCTTACCTTTATTTCTCAAGCCCCGAACCCATTTTTATCTTTCTCAGGTATATAGCTTTCTGGACCCTCCCTCCCCGCCCCCACAAGTGCTTTACACATTCCAAGCATTTAGCCAGATATCCCCCTGAATCACTGCTACTGCTTCTATTCCTCTCTCCCATAGAGCTAGGACCAAGACCACCACACCCTTTAGCACTACTCCCATCAGCAGAATCAGAGCACAGGAACTATCATTGAGTTCTGTCTCTCCCGCCCCCAGTCTCAGCTATTTCACTGGGACCCCAGATGTGTGCCCACTGCTACCTCTAAGGGCACACATCCTTCGTGGCTTACATGGGCTACAAGAGGAAACAAGCAGCAACAACAACACACCCTCTCACACACACCCCTAGAGAAGAAAAGGCTGGGAAAGCAGAGTCGGCAACAACCACACACACACACCCCCACACACGCAGACACACACACAGGGGAACATTTCTTCCTCCCAGCAGTTCAGACCTTGGGACCTGGGAGAGATGCTGCCTTCCCCCACTCCCCGGTGTCAGGGTCCCCTTTCACTGCACATTTCCTCCAACAGGAACCCTATGGCTCTTGACTTGCTCCGCTCTGGCTTTCTAGTCTTTAACAGCTCTTTCACTTGGCCCAGTCACTTCATATCAACTTCTCCTGGGAAGTTCTTCAGAGAGCCGATGTGTGGGACGGGACAGGGTGTGGAGTAAGATGTGGATTTACTCTGGAGCTTGCCCGTTGGTCGCACTCTTCAGATGGAGCAGGTCTGCTCCATCCTGTCCTCAAGCCCCTCTCCACCTTACTGCCTGTCGGTTTGTTCTCTGCCCCACTATCATAACCCTTTCCTCAGGGGACCAAGAGCTTGGTCCAGGACCAAGAGCTTGTCACAGAGGGCTTACCTGGCCCCCTGCTCACCACTTCACAGGCATATATGAACCCTGCAGAATTGCTCCCCCACTTGTCCCCCCGCACATCCTGTCAGCGCCTGTGTCTGTCACTTTGCCAGGTTATGGATGTCAGTTCTTATGGGTTGGTGTCTTCCCTGGCATCACCCTCTTGCAAAATACTCTAGGCCCCCAAAATTTTCAAATGAAATGTGTAAACAAATCTCATTTCAATAGTGGTTTAAAAAAAAAAAAAAGATCTGTGACAGATTCCCAAAGTCTACCTCCTCAGTTAATGGTGACGGGTCAAGCTCCTGCGGACCAGAAAAAAAAGTCGGCTCCACACTTCTCTGGGGAGGCCAAAGAGCTGGGGAATGGGAGTTTTGGAAGGCACTGTCCCCCTGTCCACCTCAGCGCTCAACCTTACATGCCCTCAAAGGAATGAGTGTCGGGACTGTCAACAGAGTCTGCTGTGTTTGTGCTTCTTTTTGCTTTTTCTTCTGAAGTGGCTGCAGGCTCAGGTTGCACTTGACCTCTGCTCACATTGGTTGAGGGTACTCATATTCAGAGCAGAAGCCATCTGGAGCAGTGTCTTTCCTGTTAGTTTATTGAGGTTTAATATTCAGACTGGAGCCAGCAGAATTGGCTGAGTCCATAGTGTTTGCCAAGTTCAGAGGATGTTTGTGTTGCTGCTCTAGTCACCTCCTGCCCCCATCTTCCTGGGGGTGATAAGAGGGAAACAGTGTCCCCAGAGTGTCTGTTTGACTAACACATCAACAGTTGAGTAGAGAGCAAGGCTGTCTGCTCTCTTTGGTTTAGCCTCCTCTGGCGCAGTAGGATTGGTCTGTAAAACTTGACTGAAGAGTAGCACTTCTGTTGGCCTCAACTGAAGTCCAGCATTTGAATTTGGATTTCTTTCTTGAAGTCAGCACCACTCCTCATGAGAGCTTTATAGCTATGTCAGGCAGGTTAAGTGGCAGGGGATGGAGATGGCCGTAGAGTTAAATTAGAGATTGGTTTTGTGTTGTGTTGTGGGGATTTAAGGGTTATAAGAAAGAGAAAATGCCCAGAACGATCTGTTTCGTTTCTTTGGCTGAAGCCCAGAGGCACTGGGGTGAACACTCAGCTATTAAGGAATGCTTCCTCCCCGGGGTTTTGAGGATCTTTCTCAAGAAAAATTTTCATGGGGCCAGTTTGGTGGACCTGGCTGGGAAAAATCTCCAGCCATAGACTGGCAGCTGAGAATTCTGAATCTCAAATCCAGCTTTATATCTCATGTGCTGTGACCTTGAGTGAGTGTCAGCTCCCCCAGGTCTTAGAGTTTTCATCCAAGGGTGTCAGACTACATGACTGTGCACTTTGGCTACATTCCAACTGTAGCTTTCTGGGACACTTGATATTTGAGCTGAGGGCCCCGAGTGCAACTGAATGCCATGTTTGGCTTGATAACACCAGAGCCTGTCTCATAGTGCCACCTCTGTTTTCTGGGGAACATAGGTCCCATTTCAGCAAGAGGCGTCGTTCTTCCAGGACTTTACTCTGGAAGCAAAGGTGGTGAGCAGCCAGGTTTCCCACATTCCAGTTCTGGTAGACGAATGCTGTATACGAGGGCGTAATAGAAATTAAAAGACCCCTCGACAGAGCAAAGATAAGGCATGTCATCAAATCCCTGGCTTCCAAAGTAAAACTTCACCCACAACAGTAAACATGTAACAGGAAGTGTACCCTGTTCAGAGTGGGAGATGGTTTCTCCTTCTCCCTTAGTGGACCGATTGGTTAGTTTCACTTTTGTTTTTTGTCCCTCTGTTTCGTTTCGGGAGTATGAATTGATTTGTCATCCAGCCAGTTCTTAAACCACTGCCAATTGCGACATCCTGAATTTGACTTGTGACCACTCCTCCTAATGAATTCCTGAGCACCAGGGTGACCAAAGAAGAGAACCTAAGCAGTCCTCGATTGTGGCCTCCTATTGTCCTTAGTGTGTGTCGAGTTTTGCGTTTCTGGCCTTTGTTGGTGTTCTTCTCTGGTTCCATTCCTTCCCATCATACTTTTATTAATACAGATCTTCCCAGTCTGCCTGCTCCATGCTGAGCAATATAAATATGCATCCATAAAATGATGTACATTGGTACTGGGGCTGTGGCTCAGTGGTGGAGCGCTCGCCTAGCACATGTGAGGCACTGGGTTCGATCCTCAGCATCACGTAGAAATAAACATTAAGGGTATTATGTCCACCTGCAACTAAAAGAAATTTTTAAAAAAGACATATATCATTTTCTGTGTGCTTTTTAAATTGTTTATACTAATGGTGCTGGTCTGTAAATCTCATTTTTTCTGGATTTTAAATCATATTTTTTACTTTGATTAGTAATACTACAATTAGATCTACCTTGCTCATTCTGATTGCTAGAGAGTAACCCACTGTAAGTGTATTTTGCCTTTTACCTCCTCCTTGGCTGTCCAAGCTAAGGCTGTGATGAAGATCCCTTGTCCTATCACTGCACAGGGTTCTTCCAGAAGTAGGGAATTTGGGTTATGGGATATTGACTCACCTAATTTTACTAAATACTACCAGATTGCTCCCTAAAGGGGCTGTTTAAATTTTAAAAACTCCCTAAAGGAGTTTAAATGCTCACCAGCAGTGCCTGGAAGTCTCCCATACAAGTCTGGTAAAAAAATAAAAATAAAAAAATAACAAATGGGTAACACCGGTCTGACAGGTGTGTGTAACCCTGCTATCTCATTGTTTCAGCCTGACTTTTCGTTTTTCTGCAGCCTAGCAAATGTCTTTTCCTAACCGTGACTGTCTTGACTTTATATTGCCTGTTGTTGAGCAGAAGCTGTAAATTATCAGCAGTTTCAATGGCAGTATTTTTTATCTTGTATGGATCTTGTTAAGAAATCTCCCCCTTGCCCCCAGAAATCACGGTTCATTTTTACTGTAGAAATGAGTTAACTATTTCTCAAACTTTAGTGTGTGAAAATAAAGTTCTAGGTTATCTAAAAAGGAAAAGAAAGGAGAAACATCATAACTCCTTTGTAGATGCATTTTACACCAGTGAGGTGGGAAGATGAAAAAGTCAGATGAAAGCAGTGTTGCTGACCAGGTGCAACAGCAGGGGCTCTCCCTCCGGGCTAGTGGCAGTAGACATCAGCACCTCTTTGGTAAACAATTTGATTTTATCTCATCAATAGAAGGTTCTACCTCCAGGCATAGAAATTAACTCAAATGTGTGCCAGGTGTGTCCAGGATGTTCATAGCATTATTTATAATAGCAAAGTAAGTGAACTGGAAACTTGTCTGTTTCCACCAGCCAGTGAGCAAGTCTTGAAGCCCATTCGCACAATGGAGCGCCACATAGTGGTGAATGTGAATCAGCTATAGCAAAAACACTGAAGCACTGGCAGGGATTAATCTCTTCACGTGAAAATGGCAACTGGTGGAAGTGATGCTGTTCGTGTTAAATTTAGAAACATTGGAAACTGTATTTTTATGGTTGCATGTATAGTAATACAACTTATAGGAAACGTGAGAAAAAAAGTTTTTTAAAAATACAGAGTAGTATTACTCTTGAAGGGAAAGAAAGAAGAATTTGGGGATTTGCTACCCAAGGCTTTTGTGATGATTGCAATGTTCTTTTTCCTAAGCAATTTGTAGCCACATACACCTCCCTCCCTCCCTCCCTCTCTCTCTCTCTACCCCCCATATATGTATTTAAATATATATTATGTATATGTTTTAGTTGTAGATGGACACAATACCTTTATTTATTTTTATGCAGTATTGAGAATCAAACCTAGTGCTTCACATGTGCTAGGCAATCAAGTGTTCTATCACTGAGCCACAACCCCAGCCCTCCACTTTGTAATTTTTAAAATCTTGTATGTATATTACGTTTTAGGTGTATGTGAAAATCATCTGTAACTTTTGTTAAACAGTTGGTGTTTTTAGTCAACATTTTGGTGACCCTGTGGCACATAGATCAAGGTCCAAACCCTGAAAATCAGTGCTTTAGAATTCCACAGTGTCCCTTAAGTTAATTAGCTTTATTATTGGCAGTGATGGAGAGGGAGATGATTATTAAACTGAGATTGCATGTTCTTGACAGGTGTCAGTGCTGTGTCATAAAGACAGCCAGGGGGGAGAGAACATTCCAGATACCTGGGCCCCAGACCTCTAACTGGTGCATGACCTTGGACAGGTCACTCTCTTGACCTCCGTAGCCTTGTCTGTGAAGTGAGAGGTGCTGATAGATCACCTGTAAGATTCTTTGTAGGTCCCTGTTCTGAGGTCATGATCTTTCTCCTCAATCCCGATGTCTTCTCAGCCAGGTCCCAGTGATAAGAAGTCAGAGCTGCTGCCAGCTGGGTGGAACAACAGTAAAGACCTGTATGTCCTCCGGTATGAGTCCAAGGACGGCTCCAGGAAGCTCCTTGTGAAAGCCATCACCATGGAGACCAGCATGATCATCAATGTGCTGGTGAGTCTCAGACCTGTGGGGTCTGTGGATGGCAGTGGGTATTGGGGTGGCTGTTCTAAAACCCATTTAACAGTGACTGCAGAGCTGTAAGTGTCCCTGAAGCCTTTGCCCAGTGACCCTACTTCAAGAGCTTTATCCTGAGGTGAGAACCCTAAACATAGAAATGCTTTGTGCACAAAGATGGTCGCTGTCTTGATTATAAAGGAGGGACTTCTCTCCACAGGTTAAAGAAATCAAGACAAGCCATTCAGGGACAATGCAGGAAGAAAGGCTGTTGTAGCCCCAGTGGGCTGCTTTTAGCTTTGTAAGCGAGCAGCGTTCTTGCTGCCTTGGAACCTGTACACTTGATGTTTCTTGTGCTGTAATCCCCACCCTGTACACTTGATGTTTCTTGTGCTGTAATCCCCACCCTCTCCCATCTGCCACCTCACGCACATACGCAGCCTCCGCCTTCTCTTCAGTCTGCCTGACTCCCCCCCCTCTTTTGTCACTTACTCAGAAATACATTCCTACTACCCACCCCACCTGCCAGAAAAATCTAAATCCTGCTTCTCTACTTCATCATTTTATTTTCGTGCCAGCTTGTGATTGTGTCCTTACTGGTGCTTTACTTTAATGTCAGTGATCTGCTACTGAAGCACCACGAGGGCAGTAGCTTGCTTTTTGTTAAGTTTTGTCTTGTGGTCCGTGTGTTGTAAGGTATCCTGCAGAATGTGATTTGCTGCCCTTTGCTTTTCTCACTCTGTTTTGGAGGCCTTCACCTGGGAGCACACATAGGTATACCTCATTTGCTTTAACTTCTACATAGTATTCCATTATCCTTTCCCTGTTGACGAACATTTAGATCTCGTATCAGACAAGGTTCTTAGTTGCAAACCAGAAAATTACATACCTGCATCCTGTCTGCAAAAGAACCTGGGAAACAGATTGTCTGGCCTTGGAAAGGCAGTATTTCTATATCAAGGAAGTCCCTAAGCATTAGAAGACTGTGTCATGTATTACAAAGAGTCCTCATCAGTGTCTCTTTGAACATCTGTATTTTTTAGGTTGTATGCTGTTATTCCCACCCATGCACTCATTAGCCCAGAAATACCTCGTCTCTCATTTTCTATTTCACTTTTCTAGGAATATGGCTCGCAGCAGGTGGCAGACTTGACCCTGAACTTGGATGATTATATCAGTGCAGAAGACCTGCGTGACTTCCACAGGTACTTCTAAATGATGTCTTTTTTCCAAACTGAGAACCAATGGCAAGAAATAAAGAATGAGGTTTTGGTGTCCAGAGATTCAAGGGAGATTAACAAAATTTTTCACTCCTTGGCACAAACACTTCTCAACTCTCTTTTCTGTTTTTTTGTTTGCTTTTTGTTTCTGTTAAAGGCAGGATTCACGTAGGAAATGCCCCATGAAATAAAATGATGCAGTCAGGAGTCCACAGTGCTCAGTGGCTCCAGAGTAAAGGTGGGGCCAGGCCATTGGCTCAGTCGGGAGTAGGCTTCCTGCAGGACCTGTGCCTGATCAGAGTTCCCGTGAACCCCCACTCCACAGACGCTGGGCCTGCCCCCTCTTCTTTTGGGACCAGAACAATGCCTCCATTATAGTCAGTGAACCTATGTGATAGATCATGATCCCACATCATGGCGTCCACATGAGGGCTCACTCTTGGTGTTACACATTCTGAGGGTTTGGGCAGGTGTGTAATGCCTTGTCACCACCACTGCAGTATCACGTGGAGTAGTTTCCCTTCCATAAAAACCCTGTGTTCTGCGTGTTCCTTCCCCTCCCTCAGTCCCTGGCAACCACTGGTCTTTTTACTGTCTCCATAGTTTTGCCTTTTCAGAAGGTCGTGCAGCTGGAATATGATTCCATGCAAACTGTCTTCCAAAGTGGCTGCACCATTGCATCCCCCCAGGAATGAAGGTGGGAGCTCATGTCATTCTGCACCCTTGCCAGCGTCTGATTTGTCAGTGTTTTAGATTTAGGCCAGTCTAACGGTGGTATCTCATTGTTTAATTTTCAGTTTCTTAGAGACATGTTGGGAAGTTTCTTTGCTTATGCTTATTTGCTGTTCATATTTCTTCTTTAATGTAGTATCTGTGCAGATCCTTTGCTCACTTTTTAAATGGGTCGTTTTAGAAGTTCATTGTATACTTTGGTTAACAGTCTTTTATATGACAAGTGTTTTGCAAATATTTTCTCCCAGACTGTGGCTTGTTTTCTCATTCTAAATCCTAAACTTTTTTATTTTGAAATGTGCAGCACCACAGAAGAAATGGTTTGCAACAGTACTCAGTGAACACCCAATTGCCCATCACTTAGATTCACCAATTTTTAATGTCTTGCCACTTTTGCTTACTTTTCTTAAATTTTTTTGTTGTTCTTGAACCATCTGAGAATGATTTGCAGATGTCATGAACTTTTATCCCTGCACACTGCAGCGTGCATCTCCTTGTTCTTACAGGGCATCCTCTGACCTGACCTTAATACTGTCTTCACACTTGGAAGTGCAGCACTGACACAATGCTGTCATTTAATACTCAGCCCAAGATCAGATTCCCACAGTCATCCCAACAGCGTCCTGTGTAGCTGCTCCTTTAGTTTTCCCATATCCATCCATCCCCAAATCATACCTTGCATTTTCATGTCTCTTTACTTCCCTTTATTCCAGCAGTTTCCTAGACTTTCCCTTTGTTGCTTTTCAAGACACACACACACACACACACACACACACACACACAAAATGTATGTATATAACTTGTTTGTTTTTTTGCGGTGCTGGGGATTGAATCACAGAGTCTCGCACATGCCAGGCAAGTGCACTAAGACTGAGACATACCTACCCCCAGCCCTCATGTTGACAGTTGTGAAGACTCAAGATTGGTTGTGCAAAATGTGCAGATCGTTTCCATATGATTGGCTTCATCCAGTTGTTTCTGCATCGTTAGATTCAGGTTGAACATTGCTGAGAACAACAGTTCACAGGTGAGCCGCATCCTCCTCACTGCTTCACATCCGGGACCCAGTCTATCTTATCATTGGTGTTCTTAAATTTGATCATGTGTGAAGACAGTGTCCACCAGATTTCTGTGCCATAGGGCATCTGTGTTTAATAAATAATCTGGGATCCTGATAGCAGCCTATGGATGTTCTGTTTCCTGATGGTCTTTTGCCCAGTGATTCAACATCTATATATGATTTTTGCCTGCATCCGTTATTACAGAGATGATTGTAAAATAGTCATTTTCTATGTCTATCTTTTTTTTTTCTACATTTTTAGTTACCATTTTTTTTCCTGCCCCATTATTTTTAGTTTATTAAATGTCAGTATGGACTGGTGGATTTGGATTCTTTTTTATCAGTCTTTGAATGTTTAAGTTGTCCCAGAGTGGGAGTCCCTGCAAGCTGCCTCCATTATCCTTTTGACAACATCCTTGAGCATTTTCTACTTTCTGGCAGAATATGATGTTCTAAGTGTACCTTGTGCTTGCCTTGCCTATGGCTGGGAATCAGCCATTCCCCTGAGAGCCTTAATTTCTCTTAGTGGAGAATAGTATTTAAAAACCAAAGTCTGGGCCTCAGGCATGCTCATTAATATGAAGGTGTCACAGCTTCTGGGCCCTTTGAGTGAATAGAGCCCAGGAATCATTTTTTCATTAGATTTTGAGTTCAAACTGATAACTCTGTTTTAAATCTAACATCACACGATTCTTCTCTTATTCCAAACTTATATTTCCCTTCTCCTGTAGCAAGAACTCTGATTCCCAACAGCATCAATTTATTTACTCATTCACTTGATCCAAAATTTGCAGTTTCTAAACTGCCTACCACTGTCTACCAAGAGTAAGCCTACTAAGTACAGATCCAGATGTGACTTCTTCCCAGTTCTTTTTGTTCTTTGACTGTTTCCCATCGAGAATGTATGCAGTCAAAAGTATTATGTTCAAAACTTAGATTAATATTTGTTGTTTTTTTTAAATCAGTGTACTGAAGTTATTCCATTTTAGGAACAACTTTTTCCCCATCCTTTTTGACCTCAGGATTCTGGAGGAAGCTTTGCATCACTATAAATTCACCATCATCAAAGATTAACTGAACTAGGAATTGCCCACGACCCCTGTTGTGTTGATTTGTTTAGTCAGCAGTAACCACCTTGGACTCACTCCTCAGACTTCCACACCACCCACCCGCATCATTCAGGCCACCTGCTCTTTGTCTCTCCCCTCTTCCATGCAGATTCTGAGCAGGTCCTTTATGTACGTCCCTCCTGCTTACCCACCCTTAGTGGCTTTCCCACACGGCAGTAGGACCAGTCTTTTTAAAAAAATTGATTAGATCATGATTATAAATCTTAGTTAAAAGCGTCCAGGGACACCACCTCACGCCCATTAGGTCGACTGCTGTGAAGCAAGAGAGGGAACATGGAGAAACTTGAACCCCTGTGTGGGAAGGGGATGTGAAAAGCAGAATGACAGTTCCTCAGAAACTAAATTCACCGTAAAACCCAACAATTCTCTTTGGGCCACCCCAGCCCCAGTTGTCCCTCCACCCTTGCCCCAGACCTGAGAAGGTAGGAAGCCTTGTCCCCGCTCACTGCTCTGTATGAGTGGGGTCAACAGCCCACCTCTTTTTATAAAAGATATTAACCCCGGACTGAAAAACTTAAATGTCATCTTTATTTTCCTGGAGATAACCCAAGACAGCCTTAAAGTGAGATCGCGCAAAGCAGCAGATAAAACAGGCAGCGTCACTGTTCCGTGTGGGCTGAGATGGGGGGTCTCCTTCAGCCAGGGGATAGTGTCTGTGGACCCGGGATACACATCCATGTGGAAAGGATGTCTGATGCTTTGTACTGGGAGGGGCAGCGAACTTCAGAAAATTGGAGAATTTGTATGGTTTATTCAGAAGTGTCAAATTTCAGTGAGCCCAGCCCAGATTATCAAGGACCGCAGAACAGAGGGGCTCACAGTGAACAGAAGACTGATTCCATGAATAGTAACAGGTACAGGTACATTTGGATCAGTGGCAAATGGCCTTCAAACTGGCCCTGAATCGAGGGAACACCAACTTTCATATGCTGGTAGAAGCAATGTCCAGGGACTTATCAATCCACAGCTACCAGGAGTTGCTAATAATCAAACAGTCATGACCACAATAAGTAATGTCAGGGATCCTCCAAGAGCCTTTAAAAGATGACCTATGCCAAATAGTCACATGTAGTTTTTAAACACTTAGTGCACTTTTACTTATTGTGAACTGTGAAAAATATGTCCTTTATTGGTTTCCTTTTACGTTTTGATTTGTTAAGAATAGTGAGTTTTTATAGCAAAACTGTTAAGCTTCTCAAATCTCCTATTGAATGGGAACATTGAAAAGTAGGGGCGTATATTTTAGAGCAAAATCCTCTAAACATTGCACCCATTTCAAGGATGAGTTATTTAAAACACTAGCTTTATAGCTAGCCTCTATGAGTCTATCTTCTGTATGAATTTTGTAATATTTCATGGAAGGCTTAATGGGAGATGTTCTTTGTCTTAAATTTAGATATTGCCAACTAAAGCAATAACCACACACACACACACACACACAAAAAAAAGACCCCAGAAACTTGGTCATTACCAACAACAGTTTTGAGTGTTTGTGACTTCAAAAATGACTGAATTTATTGAGTGACTGCCATTAAGATTTCCCAAGAAATGAATCATCTTAAGATCTTGTTTCATTACCTAAAAAGATTATCAGAATTATGGAACAGAATGCAATCTGTAATGTAACGTTAAGTTTTAGAAAAAAGCTGATTTATTTTCAGATAGTGCTCTTAAGATTTGTTATTAACGTGGATTATATTGAAAGAAAATTTAAAACTGGGGCATTGAATATTTAGTTTTGAATCTACCATGTTAAATATTTAGAAGTATAATTTGAGTTATAACACCAGGGAGAGTTGGCGTTAAATCTCCGTTTGTTTTCTAAATACGCTTACTCGTTCCTGGGGTTTGTGTGTGTGTGGGAGGATGTTTTGTCTTGTTCTGTTTTCCTGTTTGATTACCATTGATCTATTTTTTTAAAAAACATTTATTTTTTAGTTGTAGTTGGACACAATACCTTTATTTTATTTATTTATTCTTATGTGGTGCTGACGATCAAACCCAGGGCCTCGCATGTGCTAGGCAAGGGCTCTGTGGCTGAGCCACAACCTCAGCCCTGATCTAATTATTTTTTAAAATAATTTTGGTGAACATAGTGAAGGTGATTCAAATTGAAATCGTATAGTAATATGCAGTCTTAAGTTGTAGATCCTAGGCACTCAGCCTGAAGTTAAAATCCTAGGTGGTACTTCTATTTGAAGTTTGTGTGTGTTCTCAAAGTTTCTGAACACGATTCACATAGCCTTATTAAATATCAAAAGTTAAATGACAGAGAAGTGATTACAGCTTTATTCAGAAATGTTAAGGTGGGATTTATTTATGTGTCATAAGTGGCATCCACTTCTACCTTTTACTGTAGGGTGGTTAACTGGTAAATTTTTCTTTTAGAATTCACCTCTTCTTAAATATTACCTCTTGAATAAAACTTACATAAATGTTAACAGATTTTTGGAGTTTTGGAAAATTAAAATACTGTCAAATGTGGATTACTGTCAAAAAAGGGTGTGAAGTTTCAGTTTGGGAAAATGAAGATGTTCTAGAGAGGGGCAGTGGTGATGGTTGGACAACAGTGCAAGTGTCCTTCCTGTCGCTGAACTGTCCACTTGAAAGTGGTTAAGATGGTAAATTTTATGTGTATTTTACCACAGTAAGAAAAAAATAGTTTTAGTTGTTAAAAATAAAACCCATCAGTGAATATCCATAGCTCCAGAATAAAGAACAAAATCCTTAATGGGCCTTGAAGCCTGAGGTCCACCCCCCCCACCCCCAGCCTTCTCTCACTCTCCTTCCCCTACCTGTCCGTCTGAGCCACCTGCCGCTTCCCTTCTGCCCTCTTCAGACCCCTTTGCCTAGAGCGTTCTTCCCAACCTCGGTCGGCCAACTCCTATCTATTCATTGGTCCCTCTAATTCAAATGTCAGTTCCTCAGAGAAACCTCCCCTGGCCACCATGATGGGTGTTTTAAAGTCTTGTAGGATTTCCTGAGGATTTTCTGATTAGCTTCTTGGAGTTTTTCTTCCCCACTGTCAGAGGCTGCCTGGAGGGCAAGTCTGTGTCTGTTGTCATTCTAAATAGACAAGGAAGGGCCAGGCCCTGGCCTTGCAGAGAGCTGCTCTCCTGGGTGATGCACATGCTTGACCCCTGGTCCCCTTGATGCTAAGAGAAGGCCATTTGGAATGTGGTCTCTTTCTTGACTTCATTCTATAATTCCACTGGGAGAGAGATTGACAAAACCAATGGGAGAACCCAGGAGCTGTCCAGGCCGCTCACGCTCATTAGAGCCTCGAATATACCCTGCAAGCCCAGGGAGAGTTGGCATTAAATCTCCGTTTGTTTTCTAAATACGCTCGTTCCTGGGGTTTGTGTGTGTGGGGGAGGATGTTTTGTCTTGTTCTGTTTTCCTGTTTGATTACCGTGGAGTAAGAGCCGCAGTAGCACTGCCAGAGCGGTGTGCTGAGAACAGGGGGAGCAGCCATGGAGTGCCAGTCTGGGCCAGCTCTAGGAATATGCAAATGAAAAACTCTCCATCTCCAGGAATCGTCTCCATGGAGACCTCACCACCGTCCAGCCCTTCCCCTCAGCTTCAGCCGCAGCTGCTCCGCCTCCTTCCTCCATCTGGCCCTCCCCTGGTCACTGCAACCGGCTCCTCTCCTCTTGGTAGGACCCTGTTGTGCCCCTCCATGGGTACGCTGGGACTTGCGAAGGAGTGTCGCTGGGACTTGCGAAGGAGTGTCGGCCTACTTGGGTCCTTTCTGCCACGCCTTTTCTCCGTCAGACGGGATGATGGGTGGTCTTTTGCCACCACCAAAACCCAATCCGGGACTTGGCCGTTCTTCTGTCAGGCCCAAGTTCTACTGACACACACCTACCTGGAGGGACACAGCCTCTACGGAGTCCCACAGCTCCTCTGATGGAAAGAGAGCAGTGAGCTTTATCCCCAGAAGCCGCAGAGTGGCCCAGGTTCCCCGTGTGGAGCCCGAGCCCTGTTTTTCGCGGGGGGGGGGGGCATGGGCCACCGGCTCCCAGACCTGCGCAGCCATCGCAGCCTGTGCACTTCCTGCTGGTGGAGCTCTCCTCGGTGAGGCTCTTCAGGCTTGGCTTTGGCAAGAGCCGAGCTGCTGTGGCCGGAGGACCCAGGCCGGCCTCCGCCCAGCTCCTCGCCTGCCCTCGCCGGCCTCCTGTGCTGGAGAAGCCTGAAACTCCGGCCTAACCTTGTGTCCCCAAGTCACTTTAAAGCTGTACAATAATAATAATGATTTTTAATTAAACTTTTTGTTTTGAGATCATTGTGGACTTAATGTGCAGTTCTAAGAAACTCTTGATGCTCTTTACTAAACTGAGGAAGTTTTCCTCTGTTCTTAGTAGACCCTTGTAGCTATTTTACATTTTACTCAGTGATATGCTCCGTCTTCCAGAAGTATCCTGCAGTGTCACTCACAGGTTGTTAACTAGATGCAGTGAAGCCAAACACTTTCATCACCACAAGGATCTCTGCTGATGCTCTTTTATAGCTATACCTACCCCCAACCTTAGCTTTCTAACCCCCTGGGTATTTGTTCTCATTTCTAGAATTTTTGTCATTTCAAACATTTTGACGTTTATAAATGGAATTACATAACGTGTAATCTTTTGAGATTGGCTTTTCTCAACATAATATCCTTGTGGTCCATCTGAGTCGTATGTACATTAATATTTGTTCATGCTGTTTGCTGAGCAGTATTTCATGGTGTGAATGTGCCATAACTTAACCATCTGTTGGTTAAAGGACACCTGGATGGTTTCCAGCTTTGGGCTATTACAGATAGAAGTGCTGTGAACATTCCTGCCCAAGCTTATGGGTGGTGGTAAGTTTCGTTTCTCTGGGATAAATGCCCAAGAGAACAATGATAATCTCATGTTTAGTTTTATAAGAGATAGTCAAAATCTTTGTTCCAGAGTGTCTGTTCCATTTTGTACCCACCACTGGTATGCGCGTGATGCACATCTTTGCATCTTTGCCAGCATTGGTTATATGTGATTATTCTGACAGATGTGCAGTGGTGTCTTATAAAGGTTTTAATTTGCAATTTTTCTGGTAGATTTTGTTGGGAATTTCAAGGTAGACTGTTATGTCATAGGCAAATAGAGACTGTTTTATTCCTCACTTTCTAATCTTTAGGTGTCTTCTTTTTCTTGCCTTATTGAAGTGCCTGTATTATGGTACACAAGTTGGTGAGAGAACATCTTCCCTTGTTCCCAACACTAGGGGCAAGGTGTTCAGTTCTCCACCAGTAGGTGTCTTGGTAGCTGTGGGTGTTTTGTTGATGCTCTTTACTAAACTGAGGAAGTTTTCCTCTGTTCTTAGTTCCCTCCTTCCTTAATTTGTTGAGGTTTTTTTTTTTTTTTTTAAATCATGAATGGATTTATCTTGTTGGGTTTTGTTTGTTTGTTTGTTTTTGGTACCAGGGTTTGAACCCAGACATGTTTAACCACTGAACCACATCGCTAGCCTTTTTTATTTTTATTTTGAGACAGGATCTTGCTAAGTTGCTGAGGCTGGCCTTAAACTTGTGATCCTCCTGCCTCAGCCTCCCAAGTCACTGGGATTACAGACGTGCGCCACCACACCCAGCTATCCTATCAATTAGTGTCCACTGTTCTTTCTGTACAATAGACATGATCATATGAACTTTATAGTTTATTGATATGGTAGATTACATGGATTAATTTGTGATTATTAGACTATCCTTGCATACCTAGAATAAATTCTATGGTATATAATTTTTAGATTTTTTGAATTTAGTTGATTAATGTTTTGTTTGGGGGGGGTTGCTTCTAAGTTCATAGGTGATGCTAGTCTGTAGGGATTTTTTTTTTTTCTGCTTTGTCTGATTTTGATATTCGACTAATACTGACTTATAAACTGACTTTGGAAACCATCTCTCCTCTTATATTTTCTGGGAGCAACAGTAAAATTGGTGTTTATTCTTGTAGACTTAAAAGTAATCATCTACAACTGAAGATTTGGGGGAAGGGCTTGCTTAAGTATGAATTCAGTTACTCTAAGAGAACTATTTAGATTATATATTTCAGAAATGTTTTAGTTATAGTTTAGGAAGAATCAGTTATTCTAAGTTGTTGGATTAAGTTTTTCTTAGCATTCACTTATCCTTTCAGTGGTTACAGATCTTTTATAATATTCCATTTCATTCTTAGTGTCTTATCTTTTTTTATGTTTGTCAATTTTAATAGAAGTTTGTCGATGTTATTCATTTTTTGAAGGACCAGCTTTTTGTTTCATTAATTTTCTCTTATTGTTTTCCTGTTTTCAATGTTACTGGTTTCTTACTTTCTTATTTCTTTACCTCTGCTTGCTTTGGGTTTAATTTTCTTTCCTTTTTCTAGGTTCTTCTTTGTGTGTGTGGGAGGGGTGGTGGTGCTGGGGATTGAACCCAGGGCCTTGTGCATGCAAGGCAAGCACTCTACCAACTGAGCTATCTCCCCAGCCCGTTTTCCAGGTTCTTGAGGTCAGAATTTTGGTTATTGATCTGAAGCCTTTCCTGTTTTCTGATGCATGCACTGAATGTGATCGTTTCCTCTCAGCAGTCCTTAGCTAGACCCCACATGTTTTAATATGTTGTTCTCATTCTAATTCAGTATGTTATAATTTTTTTCAGGTCTTCTTTTTTGATCCTTGGATTATCTAGAAGTGTGCTTTGTTTAATGTCCCTGTATTTAAAGACTTCCTTTTTGTTGCATTGCTAACGGGACTCCGTATGCTCAGGGAACACATTCTGTGTGATTTCAGTTATGTGCTTTGCCCTGTGGCCCAGACCGTGGCTCGTGGTAAAACCTCAGGAGACTGGAGTCCCAGCGCCTCAGCCCCACCCCGTTGCTTATCTCTCAGGCAGAAAAAGGAGCCCCAGGCAGGAAGGGACAGAAGATAGAATCAGCCTTCCCAGTGACCCCCATTCCTGACAGCAGTGGACCCTGAGCCCACAGATCCCTGCCTGCCCAGATCAGGAACTGGTTCACCCTTCCATGACCCTTCCCATGACACGGGGTGATGAACACACAATGAGGCTGCAGGAGGGGTGGGGTGCAGGCAGAGGCAGCCAGTCCAGGCCCTGTGCCCCCACACCCTCACCTCTTTCTAATGGGGTGGTAAGCGAGGAGGGGCAACTCAGATGCCTAAGAAGCTTAGGCCCAAATCTCGGAGACAGCGCCGGGCTGTTGCCCCCCTCACCCAGGTCCCCCGGACGGCCGGATCCCACCGCTGCAGACAGCCCAAGGGCCATCACGGCCGCCGCCCCCGCCACCGCTGCCAGAACACGGCATGCAGGGTTGCCAGAGGACTGCGAGAAGCTACTGACTCCTCATCTCCTTCCCGCAGGACCTACAAGAACAGTGAGGAGCTCCGGTCTCGGATCCTGTCTGGAATCATCTCACCCATCCATGAGCAGTGGGACAAGGCTAGTGTGAGCAGTCCCCATCGGGAGTTCCCCCCTGCCACAGCCAGAGAGGTGGACCCCCTCCGGATTCCCTCTCACCATCCGCACACCAGCCGGCAGCCTCCCTGGTGAGTACAGTCCTCTACAGGTGGCCCGTGCCTCTGCTGCAGGATCTGGCCATCCTTCCCAGCCGGCCGCTCTGCCGCCTCCCTGGCCTCCAAGTGTTCAACAGAACTGTCCAAGTCTTGGTGTATCCAGGCAGAAAAGGGAGACGCAGGTGGTTCTGAAGGCTGCGTGGTCTCCTCTCCAGAGGCCGCGCACAGCCGAGTCTGCCCCGGGTCATTTCTCTGGGGCTTGCGTGCAGCAGTCGAGGGTACTGCCCAGGCGTTGAGTCAGCTGTTCATTCCAGAGCTCTTGGTACAGGGCCCGGGCCAGGCTTTTTGGCAAAATGCAAAGATGTAGAAGGACTTTTGGGAAGGGGATGCATTCCAGTGTTCCTTGTGTTTCATTTTGTCTTGACCTCTCCGACAACTTAGAAGTTTTCCAAAACAGCATGCTGCATGAGGGAGCCGCATCCAGGGTCTCTGCAGGTTAGGGTGGCAGCATTAGACTGCAGGCTTCTGCTTTGAAGAAGGCAACAGACCAGGGACCTTAGTCTCTAGCTGAGCACTTCCCAGTCTGGAGCCCACGCTGAGGTAGTAAGGCTGGGGTTGACAGGGTAGAAGGGACAGTTCCCTGTGGGGCTTGTAAGCACTCGATAAATGTGAACTGCCATTGATTTTTTACTCTGATTTGCAATTATATACCTCTATTTAAGTAATAGGAGATAAGCCTATTTGGCAAAAATCTTTGAAAATATTAAGTCCTCTTGTGAGAGTGGAGAACAATAAGGAGTGATTGAAAAAGTTGGGAAGGGTGTATCTGATGTAACCTCCTATTTCACAGAAGGGAACAGAAGTAAGACCTGCCTAAGGTCACCAGCCATTCATAAAGAGGCAGAGCTGGGCCTCCAGATGTCCTCACTCCCTATGAAGTGCTCTGGCTGTGATCTAATTAGAGTACGGTGGCAAGATTTAAGAAAATAATCCCCAGAGAGCAGTTGAGGGGGAAGATTTTTAGACCTGAAGTAAAAATTTTTAGACCCTGAGCAGCCATCGAGGTGTATCCCTGCCCCATGCACTGACATACCCACATTCTACCTGTCTCACACCTGGAAACCTCCAAATGCACACCCAAGTCGGGTGTCTGCCCTAACATTAGATAGAGACGTCTGTCTTCCAGAGTGTGGGTGCGCTGTGTCTGGAGCCTGTCGAGGGAGCCTGGTCTGCCACTAGGTTTGTGTCCTGCTGCTGTTAGTTGCTGGGTGCTTCTGAGTTAGAAGTACAGCTGGAGAGGAAGGGCCACTGGAGTGGGGAATTGAGCGTTGATGGCAGGTCTGTCCCTCTCCCAAGTGCTCTAGGAAAGACGAGCAAAGACTGTCTATCAGGAAAGGACTTGGTTTGGTTTTTCTATCTAAGCCTAACTTTTTATTCTTGTCATTTTAAGTCTCACCCACTTCCCTTTGCTCATCTGTCCTCAGATAGTCAGGAAACTGCCCCAAATCTTGTCCCTTGTTTTTTTTTTTTTTTTCCTAATATTTTCTTAGTTGTAGTTGGACACAGTATCTTTTATTTATTTATTTTTATGTGGTGCTGAGGATCAAACCCAGGACCTCTCACGTGCGAGGCAGGCACTCTGCCACTGAGCCCCAGCCCATAGTCCCTTGTTTTGAAAAACCAGTTTTTCCTGAGCTTAGCCAGCTTCACTAAAAATACACTTTTAGATATAAAACTCTTGTTTATGTGATTCTAAATTCACTATTAATCTCAGTCTTTACATGTGATTTTTGAATGTTCCCAAGAGTTTGTGTTCTATTTTCTTTTTAATATTTATAATCCATTTACTAAAATGCTAAATATATCTTTTTTAGTATCTGATATTTGATTATTATTTTTCTTCTTTTGTCTGACCTCTATGGGGTATTTCAAGCATTTGTAATTTCTTATTGTAAATAGTGTCTGTGTGTGTGTGTGTCACTTTTTTTTTCTTATACTTCCCTTACCCTTGAGTTGTACCCCCTTTATTGGTGGATCGAAAACTTTTTGGTCTCAAGAATGCTCTTGCACTCTCAAAAACTTACTGGAGCCCCCAAAGAGCTCTTATTGGATGTCTACCAACACTTACTGCATTAGAAATCACAACTCAAACTTTAAAAATACCCAGTTACTCATGCATTTAAAAATAGCAACCCATGTTAGCCTAAATAACAAACTTTGATGAAAATATCTTTTCAAAACAAAAAAAATTAGTGAGAAGAGTGATATAGTTTTGCATTTAAAAAAAATTTCTTTAATATCTGACTTAATAGAAGATAGCTAGATTCAGTTTGTCTGTCTGACTGATGCTGGGGTAGAACCCAGGCCCTCCTGCATTCTGAGCACATGCTCTACCCCTGAGCTACACCCCAGCTGGATTCTCGCTTGTGCCTGTGAAATTCAATCTTTAGGGGACTAGTTTTTGTTAAAGTTTTACACAGGTATTTTATTGGAAAAAAGAGTAGTTTAATAACTTTTTCAAATATTCTTTGTGTGTCTATTCTTCTTTGCTATTACACAAAACTTAATAACTGATAGTTTCTTGAAGGGTTGGTGACGTGGAATCTGAATCCATATCTGTGAACTTTGCATACATCTGTTACATTAAAATCTACTGTGGATCCTGCTTTTTGAATGGATCCCCTCCCTATGCACGATATTGGAAGATCAGGTTATTTGGCCATTTGGAAAATATCGATTAACAGATATGGTAAAAGAATGATACATTTTGTTTTATAATATCCCAAAATCACTTTCATTGGTAATTCTCATCAGAATACTAGAATGCCATCAAGCTCATGTTGGAAACAAATTTCCAAATTGACTGTTTTTTGCTTAAAGTTTTGAATTTTATCATTGACTGCAAATACTGTCCCTTGTTTTCCTTGAAGTAACAGGATACTTTTTAAAAAAATATTTTTAGTTGTAGGTGGACATAATACCTTTATTTTGTTTAGTTTTTGTTGTTGTTGTTTGTTTGTTTAATGTTGTTCTGAAGATTGAACCCAGTGTCTTGTGCATGCTAGACAAGCACTCTACCACTGAGCCACAACCCCAGCCCAGTAACAGGACACTTTGTTTTGGAGAAAATATTGACTACCAAGTCAAGTAATCATGGTTTGTCATTCTTCCTAGTAGAAATGGTTTTCCTTGCACAAATGGGCAGTTCAGGTAAAAAACAACTGCATGAGTACTTTTTTTCCAAGATAACTATATGTAATAGAAGTCCTGTGTGCATACAATATTTCCCATGTCATCATACAATATTAAAAAGACATGTACTCAAAAATTGAGATTGAAATTTTTAAAAAATTGATGTTTACTCCTCTGTCCAGGAAGCGAGGGGGCGATGTGAGGGAGGCATGTGGCCACTAGGTGGCGTTACTGCTTTGGTTCATGCTGAGGCCTTAGCTGCTCACCCACCCCGGCTTCTGCACCCTCAATGCAGATGGCAACACAGTGGAAAAAGCCAAAGGCTTCTAAGATAAAGTAGAGGCCAGATGTCTTTTTTTTCTTTTTGAAGTTTTTGTTTGTTTGGAGGTTTGTTTATTTGTGTTTGGGTTTGCTGGTTATTTGGATTTCTTCTTTTGTGAAGATATAATTCAATCTTTTGTCCATTTTCTCTGTTGGTTCACCTGGCATTTTATGACTTGCAGGCATTCCTTATATATTCTTAACTTTGCCAGATATTTATATTATGAATCTCCCTTCCCGCTGTGGCTTGTCTTTCTACTCGGTGCATGGTGGGTTTTTTATTAAAACATTCTAGATTTTTAATAGAATCTAGCTTATCAGTCTTTCCCTATACAGTTGGTAATTGTTTTGATTTGTTTAAGAAATATCATATATTTTCTTTAAGAAGTTTGTCATTTTACCTTTTTAGATCTTCAATCCACTTAGAATAAATTTTTATGTGCAGGACAGAATTCATAGTTTTCCCTATTGGTAGCCAGTTCATTCAGTAGCATATTTTGAAAAGAATATCTTCTGCCTATGCCACCTGAATAATTTTCATTTTTATTACTTGTGAAACTATTATTACTTATTCCTAAATTTTACTCTCTTTCTTTTCCTCTTGGAGCCAAATAATCTTGAACCTTATAGTTCTTCCCCATGGACAGCAAAGTGAGTTCAATAATATTTCTGTATGTCGTGTTTAATTATTGAGCACTACCTGTTCTCAACAACCTGCTAGGCATTTCATCCACATGTTCTTATTTAATATCTCAACACCTCCATCAGATCAGTAAGAGCTCCATTTTACATGCAAGGGAGCTGAGGTTCCTATACAGTTAGCTTCATCACAGCCAGTAAGAACCGAAAGTTGTGTTATAATAATAGTAGAATATTGGCACTACTTCTTGACTGCTTTGTGATGTAGCAGGCAGGGTGCTGCAATAAACATTCTCTTTTAATGTCTGTGACAGTCCTGAGAAATAGACAATATTATCTGTATTTTATGGAAGAAAAGACTAGGCCTTGGAGATCTCGTGACTTCCAGGGGGTCATAGAGCTGTTAATTGGTGAAGCCAGAATTGGAACTTGAGGCTAACTAAAGCCTTTGTTTTTTTCCCCAAGTCATTTTGTTTAAGTGTCCCTCATGTGTCCCTAGGCACGGAATACACGATGAGATATGGCCCAACCTTCAAGGAGTTTCCATTAAATTAGGGCTAATTGCCTTTTTTGGTCCAGACTGTAAGTCTTTTTTAAAAAACAGTGACAGAAATATGTCTGAGATGTGCTTAAATTCAGAGAAGAGCAATTAGCCTGAAGTGGGACAGGATAGAAAGAAAGACTTCACAGAGATGATGCCTAAGCCAAACTTTAAAAGACCAATAAAAATGTTATGACATTGGGGAAATTGGCTTTTATGGCCAAGGGAAGAGTGGGTACTAGTGGAGTCATGAAACCATCTTGTCTGTACGTTGGCGGGCAGAGTGGGGGTTGCTTGTGCCAGCATGTGAAGGGAGAAAAGGCAAATAAACACAGGACCCGACCCCAGGGGCAGTGTGTGCTGCGGGGCTGATTTGATCCTTGGGTGATCCTTGGGAGCCATCAGAATGTTTTGAAAAACGACCTGGTTGGGACCCCCAGATTTTTTTTCTCTGAAGGAATCCAATAAGATTGTGACAGTTAACATGCTAACATGATTAATATTAAATGAGTCCTAACTGTGTCCAGGAGTTACATTAAGTGTAAAATACATGTAAACGTAGTCTCTCTTAATCCTTATAACAAGACAGGGAGGCAGCTGCTATCCTTATCCTCATTTCCTAGAAAAGAAAACTGAGCACAAGAGGTTGATCAGCTTGCCCAAAGCAATGCAGCTCGTGAGCATTAGAGCCGGATTCAGCCTTAGTGTTTCCTCCTCCTGACATGTGTGTCAGCACTTTCAGAAGAGATGATGATCATGGCTTTAGTTTTTCAACAAAGGAAGAGAAAATCCAAGTGGCTGGAGCCCAGTACACCATTGGGTGGAGAGAGGAGGTGCCACAGTGGTGTTGGCGCAGGCCAGTTACATAGAGCCTTGGGGCCAAGGTCAGGGGCAGTGGGAAGCCACTGGGGGTTCTGTCAAGGAAGGGGACTTTGTATTATTCACATTGAAAATTTTTAAAAATCCCCTTGGAAAAGTACCAAAAGACAACAGAGAGGAAAGCGCTCAGAACGAACTCCTGGCCTTCCTTGCAAACTGTCCATAAGCGGATCTGCTCCTGAAATAGTGTGTCAAACACTTCCAGGCTAGAGCCTCAGGAGAGCCCACCGTCCAGGTCCCCGACTGACCCCCCGATAGCACATACATGGCACAGATCTTAGTAGTACCACAAAGGCTTTAAAAACAGAACTGACGTTGAAACCAGAAGCTGGGGCCCAAATGCAACTGGGTTAATTGCCTGCTAAAATAAAAATACCAAGATTCTCCCTTCCTTTCATAGCAAAATGTTCACCATGTCTGGGATAAAGTCCAAAATTACTGGGCGTAAAAAAAACCAAGAAAATTTCAGCTCACAAAAAGACGGTCAACAGATGCCAATACCAAGATGACACACATGTTAGAATTATTTGACAAAGACTTTAAAGCAGCTATTATAAAAATACTACAAGATGGGAAGGTACATAGTCTTGTAATGAATGATGGATAGAAAGACAAAGGCAAATAGAAGATATAAAGAAGAATGAAGTGGGCATTTTAGGACTGAAAAATACAACAAAATTACTCCATTATTGGATGAATCGATTTGACTTGAGTCTATTAATTTAAAGATAGAGCGGTAAAAACTAAGAACTGAACAACAGAGAAAAATTTTTAAAAGTCTGGGAAAACCTGTGAGACGATTATAAAAGGTCTCACATTAGGGCCATTAGAGTCCTAGAAGGAGCACAGAAAGAGTGCAGCAGAGAGAAATACATAAAGAAAATCATGGCTGACAACCTCCGCTTAGCAAAGGAAATCAACCAATGATCTTAAAAGCTTGGCAAATTATAAGTAGGATAAAGCTGAAGAAGTCCATGCCTAGGATGTCACATGTCACAGACTGCGGAAAAGTAAAGGCAAATACCTTGAACGCAACTAGAGAAAACCAGTATATTACTCACAGGAAATAAGAATTTGATTATTAATTTCTTATCATAAACCATGGAGATTACAAAAAGTAAAACAATATTCTTACAGTGTTGAGAAAAAGCGAATTGTTAATCCAGAATTCGATATCCATTGTGACTAGTTTGCCTTCATTTCTGAAGGATATTAAGATTGTCTCAATGAAATGAAAATGAGAACAAAAAGAATTGTAAAGGGAAACTCTTCAGACAGAAAGAAATGGCACTGGATGGAAACAGGCCGTCAGAAATAAAGCCAGAGCAATAGAAACGGAAAATAACTGGGTGATATAATAGAATGTTCTCTTGAGCTCTCTAAGGTGTGTTTTATAGTTGAAAGCAAACATTAATGATATTCTGGGATAGGGTTTTCAGAGTAATATAGTATATGACAACGGTGAGATAGAGATGGCAAATGGAGGACGTGTGCACTGGTGAAGTTTCTGCATTCCACTTGAAATGGTAAGATGTTATTTTTAAGTATACTGTGAAAAGTTATGTATATTGAAATCTTTCTGAGAAACCACTAAAAAAAAGAACTGCACAAAAAAAGAAATAGACAAGGGGCTGGGGCTGGGGCTCAGTGGGTGAGTGCTCGCCTAGCATGTGTGAGGCCCTGGGTTTGATCCTCAGCACACATAAAAGTAAACAAAATAAAGATATTGTGTCCATCTACAACTAAAACAAAATTTAAAAAAAGAAATAGTCAAAAACAAAATGAAGTAATTACAAGAAAGAGGAAATGGGAGTATAAAGGGAACGATTGGAAAACCAATAATAAAATGCTAAATCTAAATCTGAACATAATAATAATTACATGAAGGGTAACTAGTCTCAACACACCCCATTAAAAGATTTTGGGCTTTTGAGGTGGGCAGTTCAAGGGTGAATCCTATCTGCCATTTACTAGTATCTGTGGCCTTGTGCAGGAAACCTGGCCCCTCTGAGCTTCATGTATAAAATACGAAAAATAACTAGGTTCAGTCAGGGCTGCAGTGAGGACGGGACTATGTGTACGGGGAACTCGGCACATTGGTTTGTTTCAAAAGTAGCAGAGATGCATATTTGCAGAGATGCAGAGTATCTTTGGAAGAACATATAAGAAACTGGTATTGTCTGGGTGGGCTGGGGGACAAGAGTAAGAGGGAGAATTTTAGTTATTACAGATCCATAATCTCTTGTCCACAATTTTGAAATCAAAACAGTTTATTTTGCTTGGTATCAAAACTTACTGATGGGGTTGGGGTTGTGGCTCAGTGGTAGAGCGCTCACCTAGCATGCATGAGGCACTGAGTTCAATTTTCAGTACCATATAATATAAAATAAAGATATTGTGTCCACCTAAAAAACTAAAAAATAAATATAAAAAAAAAAACCCTTACCGATGGCAAAACCTAACCTGAAGTGGATGAAATTCTTTATATCTCCAGTAATCCCACTTAAATGTGAATATTCATTCATTCATTTTGGACAAATATTAGCATATTGGTTACAGGGCCCTTCTTAGAAGTAATAAACAAAATATGTTGGTATTCCCATCTGACCTTTCCAAAATACAGGGAAAAATTATGAATTTCAAAACATCTGACCCAAAATGATGAACCTTTGTATCCTTTTTTATTCATGAATTTTGAAACTGGGGAATGCATTACCTATTCAGAAAACTGAATCTGAACAATCCATCTTTCAGAAACTAAATTTTAAAAAACTAACACAGGATCTGACACAAGCTCACAGTAAATAGCAGGACCGCTGTTAGCCCATCCTCGTAGGCCTTTCCCGCCAACCAGAAACCGAGGCTCACTGTCATGGCGGCCTCTGTGCACTGCTAGATTTTGTATTTTAAAATACAGAGGTTTTGTGACAGGCTTCTGCTGGCCAAACCCAAAGTCCAGAACATACTTCTTGCTCCCAGTCCTTAGTCCTTTCAACTGAACTTTCATGCCCAAGGGAGGCTTATTCTTTTGATATAAAAGGGCTGCTCCTTGGGAGGGAATCCTGTGTCTTCCAGATCACCCCCACCCACTCCCTGAGGAGAGGGGCCGCTTTGGCAGCCAGGACATCCTGCCCCAGAGGACCTCGCCATTCCTCAGTGGCTAGTTTCCTCTGTCCTTCAGTTGATTTCCGGATGGTGGAGCCAGGGATTGAGCTCAAGGACCATATACAAAAAAAAAAAAAAAAAGAGAGAGAAAAAACTTAAATCCCTAGAGTCTCAATCAGCACACCTAGGACCATGATTTGGCCAAAAGAGCTGTGGAGAGGAAGAGGGATCCTGGGTGCCATTTATTTCCAATGGGTTCTAAGCACACGCACCGTGAGTTCCCAGAAGTGTGCGTGTGTTGCAGTGAGACTGTTGTGAACAGAATATGCTGTGACAATTTTGAGTGCGCAGATGGCTGCAGTGGGCCTTGTGGCTGCCCCTCCAGCCTTCCTTGTTCTGTTTCTGCGTTTTTCATTCTCTGTGGTCAGAGAAAAATGAAAATGGCTTCCTATTTCAGGAACAGTCAGACTCTTTCCCCAGGCATTTTAACAACCACCCAGAGCCCTGTGTCCGCTGCCCTATAGGGGGCACTTTGTGGAGCTAGATAAGATGCTTGCTGCCCACAGGCACCACCTGGCCTGTCCTCAGAGAGGCCCATGATGTTGGAGGCCACCAGAAACCATGACTTCTGGCTCCATGAGCCCTGGCTGGGGGGTAGTAACCTGGGTCAGGAAGGGTTCCTTTCCTTGGAATCCTGGCCCTGTTCCACCCAGACTTCCGTATCCTCTCCAGCCCTCTGGGTGGAGCTGACTGGAGAAGCATTTTGGATTTCTTCTCTAGTTAGTGGCTTCTTACCTGTAAGCTTAGATCAGCTGCCGTTGGCCAGCTTTCCAGTTCTGGCAGGAACCCACTGGCCCCAGAGCGTCAGGTTTGTGTTGCTCACCAGGGCTCTGAGCAGCCTCCAAAGCACGCATTTTAAAATACTAAACCTTTTTTGCTTTATTACATTCATCTTCATATCCTTTATGGGAGATACAAAGAAGAACCTGACCCCCAGAGCGAGTGCCACTGGTCACACTTGCAGCACGCTCCTCTCTAGTTTTATTCACACCTGTCGTCCCCTCCCTGCCCCCACGCACTTTTCTCAGTTGTTCCCTGGGCTCTGGATGATCTCTCCCCCCACACTTGGGCCTCGAGCATGAGCATTTTCTACATAATTTTTAAAGCATTCTGGGAACATTGTTTCTCTTGTTTCCATGGCTGCATATAGGGATAGATGGTGCTGGACCTAACTGGTCCCTAGGGAGGCCGATTCCAGTTTCCCTGATGGAGGTCTTCATGGATGCATTTTAACGTGAATGCTTATTCCTTCCTCAAGGGGGACACCTAGGTGTAAAATTATTGGATCAAAGAATGTGAAGCTATGTATGACAGTGAAAGAGGGATGCCATTTTGTGTGTGGGTAGAGGTGCTGCGGGGTTGCTCTAAGAAAGTGTCCCCTCATTTCTGCTCCACTTCATCACGCACTCTCAGGGAAGGAGGAAGTCAGTACCTTGCTTCCTCCAAGGAAGAGGGGAGAGGTTTGTAGGCTGTGCTTCTCCTGTGGGGAGGGCGCAGAGCAGGCCCGCAGCACACGGGGCACTGAAGCTCCACGCAAGGGCGGTGATGGAGAGAAGGCTGAGACACAGTGTGTGGCTTGGGACTGTGCTGCCCTCTCTCTCCACCTGGGAAGCTCTTCAGTCTTAACTTTGTGATTTTAGTGTTTGGTTTTTGAGCAATATTTTTCTGGTGTAAAAGTTCTTGGTTCTTTATACAAAGTTTAAAAACTTGAAGAAGGTGTGGATAAAATAGTGTATCTGGAGGTCGCCCCTGTTAAAATATATCTTTACCTAGAACTAGGATCCTGGCTGGGTTTGGCAGTGCACACTTTTTCACAATTATTTGGGAGGCTGGGGCAAGAGGATATCTCAAGTTCAAGGCCAGATTGGGCAACTTACCGAGACCCTGTCTTAAAATCAAAAGGCTTGGGGTGTAGTTCAATGGTAAAGCACCCTTGGGTTCAATTCCCAGGATAGCAAAAGGGGGAAAAAAAATGAACTGGGATCCTCCATGTTGCCGGCTTTTGTTCAGCTCTTCGCACATAGTGGTCTTGTGATAATGGTTGGTGTCAATCTGTGCCAGGGACCACTTTGAAATATCTCATCTTGTGGTCTTATGCAGGTGTCGCCCCTGTCCCCTGGGGCTAGGAATGCATTTGCAGACCCAAAAGCATCAGGGTCAGGCCCCTGGGAGCCCAGGCACCTGGCTGATCTGGGACTTGCGCTAATTGTCCCTTGTTTGTTTCAGGTGTGATCCCCTGGGCCCATTTGCTGTCGGGGGAGAAGACCTAGACCCTTTTGGGTGAGTACCACTCGGGAGGTGGCAGCAGCGTCAGTTGCTCTTGTGGCTTTGAGCCCCAGCTCATCTTCTAATCTTAGAACTTTTCATCAGTCTCTCCTTCGGGGTGAAGGAGGCAGTTGCTGCCAGGCAGCTGAGAAGGCACTGCCACTTAGGGTGCTCTCCCACCCAGGGCTGCAGCAGGGCCTGAGTGCCTGAGAGGATGGGGCAAGCCCAGCAGGCAGCTCTTCTGTCCTCCCTCTGTCCCCTGCACCTGGTGGGGGACAGTAGCCTTCCCTTGGATGCCAGCTACACAGGGTCTTTCAGATCTGGGTTAAGCACCGTCGGGGCCCAAACCTTAGGTGCTCAGGGCTACGGAGATGGCACCTCCATGCGGAAGGGAAGTCTCTGGGCCCCGTTAGATTCTGTGTGGGTCGCCTTGCACCCAGCAGAGTTATCACGCCCCAGCCAGGCTCCATCCTCTGCATGATTGAGACTAGCTCTTAACCTCACAGAAAGGTGCCTTCATCTTTGTCATCCTGCTGCTGGAGAGTAGGGAGATCATGGAACTCTGCAGTGCCACTCAGATGTGACTGCAGGATTAAGGAGCACCAGCTCATTCATCCTCATTTGAGCACATGAGGTCATGTCTGCAGAACTCCGCGAGGGCAGGTGCCATCAGGAGCTGGACTCGGGCAGCACACAGGCAGTGAGAAATTGCCATGTGGCTCTCAGGGATGTGGCGGGAAACCCAGCTTGGTGAATCGTCTCAATGCTCCGGTTAGCCCTAGACCTTGGGGAGTGCCTCCCAGAGCCTGTGCAGACAGCTGTGCACCAACTGGCGAGTTCTCCCACTTTCGATCACGGTGACCCCGGGATACAGACAGGCAGGGATAGGGAGCCCTCCGCATCTTCCTGCACTGTCACCAGCCCCTCCGCAGGGCAGAGGTGCTCTCTGTGGGCTTGCTTTTGCCTGCTTTCTTCTGACTGGCACGGCCTGCTGGGGCACCTGGAGTAGACCTCCCAGTCATCCTCGTCCATTCTGGCCCTCCTGGCTCTGTGCCAAGGGCGGTCCCTTCCTCAGCTGCTTACCTTTGTCCTTTCTGCCTCAGGTGTCGGAGAGGTGGCATGGTTGTGGATCCCCTGAGATCCGGTTTCCCGAGAGCTCTTATTGACCCATCTTCAGGCCTCCCAAACCGTCTTCCTCCAGGCGCTGTGCCCCCAGGAGCTCGCTTTGACCCCTTTGGGCCCATTGGGACCAGCCCATCTGGGTAAGTATGTGCTCAGGTGTGCTGAGAATCGACCTCATGGCAGCTTAGCCCGGCTCAGCATTGCAGGATTGCCGCCAGCAGGATTGCCACTACCCCCGCTGCTGCTGCCAGGAGTGTGGGCTCTCCTCCAGGCCCTGCCCGCTGCCTTCCGGGAGCCTCCAGGAGTTACCTTCCCTCTGTGCCTCTGTGCCTCCCTTCTCTCCAGGGAGCTGTCAGGGTGCAGGAGGAACTAACACGTAGTGCAGTTCGACATGTGCCTGGAGCTCACTGCCGTTGTGGCAGTGGAGAGTACTGTCCTCTCTATAGATGTGAGAGTTGAGACCCCAGGGCTGGGTTAACTTAGCCAGCGTAGGAGAGCCAGGATGGAAATGGAGGCTGCTGGCTGTAAAGTGCATGCTCTTCAACTCCACAGCCACCAGCCTCTCTGGAGAGCACGAAGGCGAGGGGTGTGTGGCCTCGGCCCTCCCTCCCTCTAACTCACCAGCCCCTCTTTCCATTTCAGACCGAACCCAGACCATCTCCCCCCGCCGGGCTTCGATGACATGTACCTGTGAAGGCCTCAAGAATGTAACATCCCAGCCTCCTCTCCACTCTCCTGGAGCTGCCATCGCCGGCCCCACCAACAACCGTGTTCTTGCGGGCTGGGGGCAAGGGACTCTGCCCATGTGTTTGCAGGCTAGCTGGGATTGCCTCCCCGACCCTTATCAGAGCCAAGGTACAGCAGCCCTCCACCTGGCTGCACATAGGTCCCAAGAGAAATCAGCGTGTCTCTCCCACCACCAGAGAGACTCCGGCAACATACACCCTCCACCTGATGCTATAAGAACAGAACGCATTTTGGATGTTATTATTGAGAACCAAATGTCAATACAGAGTCCGTGTTGCCAGTCTCCCACTTTTCTTTCTACATTAATGCATAGCTCCTTCCAGTTTTGAGAATTTAGGCTCTGAGACTATAGGACTGAATAGCTCCTCCCATCTGAACCCATTCTTCCCGACCTCCCCTTTCATGTCACTGTTGCTCCTGACGTTACTGAGGTGAATCTAGCTACATGGATGGCAGTGAGTGACTGTAATTCGCATAGGTCACAAGGATGACTCTCACAAGGACAGGCACGTTGTGCAAAGACTGTATCATTGTGATGAGAGCAAAATCTCCTGGCCATTCCTGTTCTGGGCCAACCCTCTGGATCGCCTGGGCCTGGACAGCAGTGGCCTATAAGCAGAGGAATAAACAGAATTTAATCACATTTTGCCCCATAACTTACTGAGTGATTGGAAGGAAGTCCCTTCTTTAGGGCTTTGTCCCCACCTGTGAAATTGGAGGTGCCTTTCCTGCTCTCCAATATTCTGGAGTCTCTTTCCATGAGTGGCCACAACCCCTAGGATTGGGCAGAGGAAAAGAGTGAAAACTCAAGGTCTGTGTGGCATCTGTAATGGTGTTATTTGTCCCTCTGGGGACCTAGACAAAGCATAGGAGAATGGGCTCCATCCAAATGTGGCCTCAAACTTTGGGAGGAGCAGGGAGCCCCAGCCTCTGGAAGCTGTGTGCTGTGTCCTGTGTCTGGCCCTCCTGACCTCTGCCGTTCGCCAGCTCCTCTGAAGCTGGAGCCCGACAGGCGTGTGCGGGGCTGAGGCCGGTGCTGCGGTGGGAAGAGCACCAGAGAGCACAGGCGGAGGCGCGAAGTCAAGGCCCTGTGCCCTTTGTGCAGACAGTATTTCAACATGCCTGGGTCGCTTTCCCTAAATTAGGACATGTCATTCCCCTATAGACAGCAGCTGGACACTGTAGCTTTTCTGAGGTATCAGCTAGGCTGGATTTTGTGGCCTAAGATTCCCTGTCTGTCTGCTTAGCCCCAAAATGGATAGGGTAAACCACTGACCAGCGCAGGAGGGCCAGCCTCAGGTCGAGGTAGAGGCTGGCCTGGGGGGGCAGGCTTGCATGAGCAGGTACCCTGGTATTTCCAGCAAGCCCCACTATGTGCATTGACATAGTAAAAGACCCCAGAGACAGGGAGCTGACCACTTTGAAGTCTTTAAAACATCTCCGCTATGAGGAAAGACCCAGGCATCAGGCAAAGATGTAACCACCATCATTGCTCATAGTCTTCCTTAGGGTTGGCAGACTGGAATGTTCGTTTTTGTTTTGGAATTGGACCATACCTGCAACCAAGGGGCTTGGAGCACTTTGCTCATAAAACTACAACAGCGCCAGGCATGGTGGCACATGTAATAATCCCAGCGGCTCAGGAGGCTGAGGCAGGAGGATCACAAGAGCATAGGAGAATGGGCTCCATCCAAATGTGGCCTCAAACTTTGGGAGGAGCAGGGAACCCCAGCAACTCAGTGAGATGCTGTCTCTAAATAAAATACAAAATAGGGCTGGGGATGTGGCTCGGTGGTCGAGTGCCTCTAATTCAATCCCCGGAACCCCCCAAAAAAACCCTACAACAGCTCCAGGTGTGGTGGCACACGCCTTTACAGCAGCTTGGGAGACTTGAGGCAGGAGGATTGTGAGTTCATACCAGCCTCAGCAACTTAGCAAGGCTCTAAACTCGGTGAGGCCCTGTCTCTAAATAAAATAGGAAAAAGGGCTGGGGATGTGGCTCAGCGGTTAAGTGCTCCTGGGTTCAATTCCTGGTACCAAAAAAAAAAAAAAAAAAGCAATTATTGAGAGAAGCATTTAAAGGAACATCAGACACAGGGAAGGTAGATAACTTAGGGCCCTGATTCAAAGAAAAGGTAAATTTAAAACAAATTTGTCATATTTTAATAATGTACATAATTCTGTTTTCTAAAAAGAGAAAATTTAGTGATTCATCTACAGAACTAGCCATTTAGTGTGGATCTTCTTGTATCAAGGATACAAGGAGCACAGTGTCCTAGATGTCACGTGGGGGGAGTGAACGGGACCGTGAGGAACTTCCTAGTCAAGCTTTTGGGCTTGTTCTGTTCTGGGCCACTCTTCTCCTAACCATGGGAAACCCACACGGAGCAAATGGGAATGTTTCAGTGTGTATCTTACAGAACCTCCAAAATTGGAACCTGAACAATAAACATCAGCCATTAATAATAACCTGTTCCTCTTTATTTTTTTTTTAAATAGCAGCTTTATTGAGAATTCACATACCCCCAAAGTTTACCCTTTCCAAGGTCAGTGGGCTGTAGTATATTCACAGTGCGTATCATCGCCGTATCTAATTCCTGAATATTTTCACCATTACCACCCCCCAGGCCCCATAAACTTTAGCAGTCACCCCCATTTCCTCCCTCCCAGTACCAGGCAACCACTAGTTTATCTTCTGTCTCTAAAGACTTGCCTTTTATGGACAATTCTCATAAGTAGAGTCACTCAACATGTGGCCTTTTGTGTCCGGCTTCTTTCACGTAGCACAGTGTTTGAAGACCTATTCGTGTCGTGATACATATCGGAACTTCGTTCCTGTTTATGGCTGAATAATCATTGTGAAGATATATCACATTCTGTCTGCCGGGAGACGGACAGTTGGGTTGCTTCTACTTTTTGGCTATTAGGAATGATGCTGCTATTAAGGCTAGCGTACAGTTTTTGTGCAGGCAGCTGTCCTCAGTGCATTTGGGCCTATACCCAGGGGTGGCATTCTGGACCACCTGCAACACTGTGTTAAACTTTTTGAGAATTGCCAGATGTGTTCCACAGCAGCCCATCATTTCACATTTCCAACGTGAATGAATGACCGTCCCAGTTCCTCCGTATCCTCGCCAGTACTTGTTATTCTTCATCTACCTGCTGGTAGCCATCCTAATGGGTGTCAAGTTGGATCTCATGGTTTTTCTTCTGTGTTTTTTAAAACAGAACATTTTGACCCAACCCAAGCAAGGCAGGGCCCAGAGCCACTCACCTTTGGGGAGCAAACCATGGCTTTGATAATAGCCACGCGGGATGACCGCAGCTGGTGAGACAGAGGAGTTGGATTTGACTTTGGGGGATGGTTCCAGGATGGACATGACACAGGACAGGTCCTTTCTCTAGGGAAGTTCCTGTGACCTTTTCAGATCTAGTGATTGACACCATCACTTTTGCTTGAAATTTCATAGTTGATCCCTAGAATAAAAGTCTGGTTCCAAATCATCCACTTTGGTGTGCAAGTGCCACACCACTGATCCTGTTTGTAGGCTGCATCAGCCCATGGCCCTGCTCTTCCTTGGCCTCTCTCCTCCCGAGTTCCTGGAGCTGGCCCTGTTTCTCCTTGTCGTTGCCTGCTTGGGCCTGAGACTCTGCCATTCTCCACTGAAAGTCATGAGTTTATTAAGGCCTCAACCCCAACAGTATACTATGCTCAAAGCGCAGATGGCCGCACTGGTGGCGCATTAGGGAATGGGCAGGAAGTCCCACTCAGCCTCACTCTCTGGAACCAGCTTCCCTCCTTCCTCTCTTTCTGTTGTCCTTAATGACAGTTTGTTTGATCCATGCTTCTCTTCACAGGCGGAAATTAGAATCTGGAGCAGTTCCTACTCTCTTCCCTGGTCTTGTCGCACTTTGGTGCAGTTCCAATAAAGACAGGTCCCATGATCAAGGAGAGGAGGGATTCCCCATGTGTACCCCCAGCCTTCTCTGCGTCAGAGTCAGTCGGAGGTGCACACCTAGAGGCCACTTCAACTTTTTTGCTCCAGAGCAGAGACTTGCCTGCAGGATCCCATCCCCAGGCTTTGTTTGCCCTTGGGATCTCACAAGGCACTCACACTGGGCGTGGCCCTGAAGAGGGTCAGAAGGCAAGGGCGGGCAGTGAAGGGTGGCAAGGTCCTGGTGACTGAAGACAGACACTGCAGAGCCAGAAGCAGCAACGACAGGAAGTAGGAGCACCCTCTGGCAGCAGCCAGCGCTGGTGGGAGGTGCTTAGAGAACACCTGCTGATGGCAGTCTAGCAAGACCCTGGGTGGCCACACGGATGGTTTTGTTACAGGTGAGCCGTGGAAGGCGAGTGCGAGTGCGAGAGAATCACAGTGTGACAGGGTTCAGAGGGACAGGGAGTAGGAGGGTCCTGCTCAAGTGCTGGTCCTGGGTTTCAGCTGCATAAGCAATTTAGCTTTTTAACCCAAAGGTTGGGGCCAGAAAGCAGCAGGATCACATCATCATTGCCTTTATCTGAAGAGTGGGAACTCCAGAGCCACACAACCACCACCTCCATCTGCACCAGAAAGTGGGTAGCCTTCCTACTACCACCTCAGCCCCACTCAGCTCAGTTCCAAGCTCAAGGCTCAATTGAATGAATGCATCTGGTTGTTGGAACCTACTTCACCTCTCAGACCCTAACAGCAAGGGATCCTAGGAAAATGCCCCTGCTCTCTCTTCCCACCTCTGCATTCTGGAAGATGAAACTGGGACAAATGTCTGGTGAGCCAACCTCCTGTGATCATCAGCACAGGCCGTGACATAAATGGGGACTACAACCTTGCTTGCCCAAGCCTATCTCCTGAGACCTTTGTTCTAAGTACACTTACATCCAGAGTCCCCATCCACACCACCAAAGGAGGGCCTTCAAATCTGTTTTTTTTTTTTTTTTTAACCACAAATCCTCTTGTGATTCATGGGATCATGCAAGTTTGAGAACTAGGACCGGAAGACTGTCTACATCCTTACTACTAAGCAGCAGCAGAGACGACATTTCCTGAGAACTTGTTATAAGTTTAGCATTTCGGGCCTCACCCCAGACTCAATGAGGATCTGCATTTTAACAAGTCCTCCATGTGATTCATATGCACACTAAAGTTTAAGAAACTCAAGTATACAAACTTTTGTTCTTTTCCTTCCTCTGGATATCACATGTAAAGAATTGAGTCACTCAGTCTTCTTGATTGATGGCAAGTAATGATTAATGCATGCAAGTAACCCCAGTATCCATTCATCCCTTATCCTGTGGGTCACACCAATGCATTTCAAGTATGTCTTTAAATATTTCAGCACCCAGCATGCACTACACTTTCCAATCATGATAATGATGAGATATTCCCATGTTCTAGTCCAGAAAATGAGGGTTTGGAAAGGTCTGATAATTGCTCAAGGCCAGACAGGGGTCTCAGAATCAGGCAGGTGAGGGTGTGACTCCCAGAACCCCCTTTGACCATGTGCAGCTCCCTCATCTGCAGAATCTGCATCATTGCCCCTTCCTGCAGAATTGGTGCAGGGTCCCACCAATTGTGTCTTATTAGCAGGTGTCAGGGTGCTCGGTGGGTGTCAGCTGCTGCTGTGGTTATACGGATAGGCGAAATGGGGCTCAAGAGAAGACAGCTGCGCTCCCCCATGCCCCGTGCAGGAAGCAGGTGTTTATCAGGTGCCCAGAGTATGCTGGTTTCCCATCTCATGTAATGCTCTCCACAAACTCAAGGAACACGTGGTCAGCATCCTCGGAGGCATGCTCCTGAGGGCTGGCACATCTGGTTGGCCTGATTCTAAAGCCAGTGCTCTTCTGCCGTGCCCAGACCTCACAACCAGAAAAGGACAGGGCCCCAGGGAAAACCCATTCCAGAAACGGGAAAGCCCAGTCAGGACTTGTGTGAGCACAGAAAGGTGTCGCGTAATCCCCAGGAGAATCTAGACTCTGAAATTGGTCCTGTCTGCAAAGTGTTCCTCATGTTCCTAAGGACTGCCACCTCTAGCCACAGGGCCCAGGGCAACAGGGTTAGAAAGGAGCGCCTGAAACCACCCGGCACGACCTCAGAGCCACAGGGGAGGCATGGGTCCCAGAAGCCACTGAGAGGGAGAGCTCCTGAGTGCCTCCCTGAGCCCCAGGGCTGGGCCTGGGCTCTGTGCAGGTCCCATCACCTGGCCCCAGGGAATGCTCTCCTTGGCCTTCCAAGTTTAGTGAGATGGAAGCTACTTTTGTTCATGAACAGGTGATAGGACAAATGCAGAGCAGATGAGGGACAATGACTTTCCCAGGGCCACAAAGACCATAGAAATCCTGGCTTCGAATCCAAGAATTCCCCAGGAAACACTGGCCAAAATAGTTAGTGTAACAAAAATAGAAGGATCCTCTTCCCAGTCGCCTCCCTCTCCCTCGCTGGGCTGTTAGGAAGCGCTGTACTGCTTCAGCACCCTGGTCAGCACCCACCACCCATGAAGCCTGGGAGGCCTTTGGACCAAGTTAAGCCAAACTGTCCATGCCCCGATAAGATGGCCCACTTCTGGTGACAGGCAGACATCCCCCAGAGGAGGGGACTGCGCCTACTAGTCCTGCCTCCAGTTCAGAGCCCTCCCTTTCTCTCCCCTTCGGATACACCTGCAGGAGCAGTTTCATCCTTCCCCTTCTTGTTCCCACGACAATGGTCAGGTGGGCAGGAGGCTTGAGCCATGGTGACTCCAAGCTCCTGTCCCCTGTGGCTCCATCTGTACAGTGGAGGTGAGGGTGGGCTTGACTCCCAGAGCCTGCCCATGTGAGACTCCATGGCTCTGAGTGGGCCGTGGGCCTGCCCAGCAGTACCCCGCACAGGGCTTCCTAATTAAGATAGACCACAGGCCTCCGAGTGGCAGCCACAGCCCAGATCTGCCACAAACCTGCTCCGACTGGCCTGTGTGTTATTAAGATGCATGATGGCATATTAGTCGATTTTGAGTTGTGACTGATGTTCATCAGGGGTGTGACCTTTGACAAGTCACAACCCACCTGTGCCAAAGCTTCCTCATCTGTAATCTGGAGGTGATGTCGTGAAGTGTAGATGAGATGAAAGATGTACAGACAAAGAAGAGGGCCTGGCACAGAAAGAGCACTGTGTGTTGTTTAAGAAGTGAATTGTTTAATGTGTGAAGTTTCCATCCAGGGAACGAACCCGCAGTGTATTCTTTCCATCCAACCGAGTGCTGTGAAATCCCCCTTCCATCTTGACACCTAGGGCTCAACCAATAGCTAACTGGTCCCTTTAATTTAAAATACAGTTCAGGCAACCTTTCTGACTCATCTGGTTCCAAGAGGTCCCCTCTGACCTCTTCGGGATCCTAGCTCCTCCAGGGTGGCAGATAGGGATGAGGAGGGACAAAAGCCACGTGTCTTTTCATTCCTACTAGTTTTTTGGACTTGGGGAGAGGAAGTTCTGTTTTGCCGCTGGGTCTCCAGGGGGCTGACTGCATACTGGGCAAGAGCCTCTCCCTGGACCCTCAGAGAGGCCTGGAGGTCTCCGTCCAGTTGGCCAGAGGCTCACAGCCCTGCAGCTGGGTACAGTCACCTGTGCATGCCACAGCTTCCAGCCTCCTGTCACCTACCTGTATCAACACTTGGGTCCCCAGAACAATAGAGTCGTCCACTTCCCTTCCAGGGCCTCTGAACTCCAGGAGGGAGTGCAGGACTACCTTCCCCACTGACCACACCAGCCTGCCTTCAAGCCAGCCAGAGCCCCTCCCCTGGGCCTCCCACCCCAGGAATCCTCCAGGTCAGAACAGACTTTGTTTCTGTATTTGCAAACACCAGGGCTGCAGAAGACGCAGCTGGAGCCCTCTGGGAGTTCTCTCCCTGTGTTTCCATCTGTTGCTGATCTCCAAAACCCGGCACAAAGTAGCTGCTCAAATCTTTGTCAAAAGAAAGAACGAGGGATGCTTGGATGGGTGACCCTCAGTTGGCTGTGGGGAGGTAGAGGCCAGCCCCCACTTGAGGGTATCCCCATCTCTGGTGAGTGATTTAGTAAGCTCTGGGGGAGGGGAGGGGGATTCGAGGTCTGACCCCAGCAGGTGGCAGCTCATTGGCCCAGCTTTGGCCTCAGCCACAATTCTCAGGCTGTGGGATAATCCCTTTCAGCGTCCTTGTACCCACACAAAGTCCAGCTGTCCAGCTGCTCTGGAAAAACCAGGCGCTCTGACAACCGCTGGGCAACAGCCAGGCCAGCGCTGGAGCGGCCCCTCTAATCCTGCCACCGCGCCCACAGCCGCCTGCTGTGTTCCTTAATTCACCTGCTGAGCCCTGAAACCATTTGCACTTGGGCCTCAGCCTTAATCTCTGGTGGGGAAGGGTGGGGACTCTGGGGAGAGTTCCATGACAGACCGATGAGTCAGCAGTAGTGACAGCTCACCTCTGGGTGCCTAAACCCACGAGTGGCTTCAATGAAAGATGAGGACACAGGAATCAAAAAGAGGAGGAGGATGTGAGATTGAAAGAGGGGAAGAAAGAAAAGATGGGGAGGGAGAGAGATGGGTGTCGCTGAAGGCTGTTGGCCTGAGTCAGTGCTGGCTCAGACACGGTGCCTGGTGCCACTGGGAAGAGGTTGGCATGGCAGCCGCCCTCTTCCCTGGTGCTCCCGCTCCCCGGGGCCAGCACTCAGCAGGAAGGCTGGCTGGTGACAGTCCCTTCACTCACTCCCCTTCACCCAGGCCCAGGAGGTCTGCGCTGCTGCCTCCCCTGGTGGCCCAGAGGCCACGTGGGCACAGGCTTCCAGGAGGGAGGCCCGGAGCACAAGGTTCTGTCTTCTAGCCCCAGTGGGAGCCCTACGAAGAGGACTGGGGGTGCTGGAGTCCACAATGCCAGGGTCACCCCTACAGTGCAGGTGACAGTTGAAGATTCTTTCTGCCACACACATCTGCGACCATCCTGGGGCAGACAGAGACCCCTTCCCGTGTGCCTTCCATGGTCCTTGTGAGAACTCAGAGTCTCCATGGTAACCCTGTGACCTGAGCACTGTGGTGCCCACTTCTGCTGCTGCTGAAACTCAGCACCCACGATGCCCTTCTGTGGGCCTCGTGTCACACCTACACAGAGCCTGTCCCTTCCCCAGAGTGCACCTGGCTGTCGAGGGCACTGCCCGTGCTGTCCCCTCTGCCTGGATACCTGTGCTTCTCTCACTGTCACCTCATCAGTATCCCCAGCTCCATCCTCTGCACACCCTCCCACAGCCCCTGGGCACCCTCCGTCACAACAGCAATCACCAAGCAGCCAAAGGGCAGCAGGGTCATGTGAGCCCACAGTGCCCAGGCCACAGAAGGCAGATGAGGTGTGGACGGATGGACAAACATGCATGGGTAACTTTGCCAAGCGGTTAGAAGCGCCAAGTCCTGTGCTGAGTGCTGTCCAGGCGACCTCCTCACTCACTGCTCACAGAAGCCTTATGGGGAAGACGCTGTCGTGAGCCCTGCTGTTTTACAGATAAGGAAACAGGCAACGAGGTAATAACTACCACTGAGCACCCAGTAGTCCGCCTCTGGAGGCAGTACCCCTGCACTCTCCCTGATGGACCCACCGCAGGGGCTCTGCCTCCCGTGGCTCTGAGACTTGCATGGGGCAGAAGCTGGGCAGCACTTGCCCTCTGGGGGAAAGAAGGTGGGAATTCCACTCTCCTCTGCACCATTCAGATGTCCTGGTCCTCGCATCTGCTCAGCCCAGTCCAGGAGGAGAATGATGTGGGCATTTGGGGCACAGTAAGACCCGCTAGGTTCTGGCCACTGAGGCCTTGACCTTTGAAAGGAAGGGTTTGGGCAGCCTCTTAACTGAATCCAACCCAACTCTATTATGACCCATCCCTGAAGGTACCCCAACACCTGACCAGTAAACGCTAACACAGCTGCACTCACAGGGAGCTCCCTACCCTGCAACTCCAGCAAGATCACTGCAATGTGAGAATCTACCTCCCAGGAGCGGAAGGAGTCCACTCTCCAGGAGAAACCAACAGGCCATGGGGGGCCCTTTCTGCCTTGGTCAGGGTACCCACACCCCACCTTCCTCCACAGAACCCCACCTGGGGACTTCTTCCTGCCCCTGGACACAGGGCGCCATGCTGTCAACTTTGGCAAGGCCCCTGCCTGTGTTTCTTGGCCCCCAGCCCCTGGTGAAGAAGAGCAAGAAGATTTTGTTTTCCTCTGGAAAAGCAGAGAGGTGGCTCTATTTACCCAGACCCATTGGGAAGGGGTGACCAGAGGACCTGGCTGGCCTGGTTCCAAGCCCTCTCACAATGCCAGGGTGGAAGTGCTCCTGAACACCTCTCCTCCACCCCGAGTTGGGGGAGCAGGAAGGACACCTGAGAGCAGCCTGGCCAGGGGAGGGGACACGCGGCTGCTGCTGAGAGGCCAGCATGCTGGGAGCCGCACAGCCTGTGGCTGGTGGGGAAAGAGAACCGTCTTCAGTCATCCAGAGGACGCGCTGGCTTGGAGCCGCTCTCCCAGAGCGCGTGTCCTTGGCTTCTGAGCAAGGTCAGGCAAGCTGTGTGTGTGTCTGCCGCCCTTGCACAGGCGTGCACTCATGCTCATGTGCTCACGTGTGTGCGGATGTGTCCATGCGGAGAGGAGGACATTTTAAAGAGAATCCTAACAATACTGTTCCCCAAGAAAGGGAGCAACAAGGACGCGGCTCGGCAGCCGGCCTCTTCAGCTGGGAGACCTGCAGGAGCCTGAGGTGGGTGGGCACAGGTGATGGCAGACACGGGGTTTCCATTCCTCAGTGAGCCCCTCTGACTCCTTGGTACACACAGCTGTACAAGACCCAGAGAGGGGGAGGCAGATGGGTTCCTAGGGTCCAGTGACAAAATAAGGCCCTTGAACACTCTGGGCAGGCCGTCTTCTGCATCCCTGAATCTCAGCCCTAAACAGGGCTCCAGGAGGCCGGGCAGGGACTGCAGGACCCTGGGTCCCATGCAGGGACTGCATTCCCTGGCAGGCACAGGGAACTTTGGTTACATTCATCTGTCCCTTCATCAGTGAACACCTACTACGTGCACCAACCAGTTGGTCACAGTGTGAGCGCAGCATGAACTGGTTAGACCAAAATGCCAGCGCTCGCGAAGCCTGCCATCCTGCAGGGGAGGAGTGGGGAGTACAGACGGTCAATAAGAACAGGACACAGCCTGCTGGGTAGCGATCAATGCTTTGCTCTGGACAGAAATAAAGCAGGCAGGAGAAAAGGGAGTGAGGGAGGGGTATGGGGTGTGGTTTTAAACACAGGGGCCAGTAAAGGTGTCCATGAGAGGGTGGTGTTTACAGAAACCCCTAAGGAGGTGAGGGAGTGGGGCTTGCAGTATTGAGGGGAGGAGCCTTCCAAGCCGAGAAGCAGCTAGTGCAAAGGCCCTGGGGTGGGAGTGCCAGGCAAGGTTGAGGAACCGCAAGGTGATGGTGGCTAGAGGGAAATGAGGTTGGAGAGGCATAGGGGTCACACAGTGTAGGGCCTTGAGGCCACTGTAGGGAACCGACGCAGGTCTGGGGGACCTACAGCTTATGGACTTTATGGGGCCATCCTTAAGGAAAAAAATTAATCAGAATTGCAAATACAAAAGGCAATTGGGGCCTTGGGAAGGTCTATGCAGGAGAGGGACACAGGCTTTGCCTCTGGCTGTGGGGAGAACTGGGGCCTTTGTGTGGAATGATGGGGACATGGAGGGGAGCTCTGAGGGAAGGAGTGACCAGACCTTTTAACAGGCTTCCTCTGGCTGCCAACTGGATGATGAGCTGGGGGGATGGAACGGTCAGGAAAGAAAGCCAGACACCAGTGACCAACATGACGGATGAACACCGTTCACATTCTGAAAGTGGATCTGACAATATCTGCTGGTGGGAGATGCACGAGGAAGAAGGGTTGACCTCCCCCACCACCCCATGATTCAGGCCTAAAAGAGTTAGCGCCAGTCCAGGTGGGAAGGAGAGTGTCCTTGTCAGTGGCCATCCTGATCTGCACCACCCCCACCAGGCAGCGTTTTCATGAAACCAACTCTGCAAAGAAACCCAAACTCAGAAAGGTAGAGTAACTTACCTAAAGTCACACAGCTGGTAAATGGCACAGCCTGTATGCAACCCAGGTCTTACCAACTCCAAAACTGCTATCTGTTCGGATACCCCAGGACAAGCAAGGCTGGGGGACCCTAGTAAAGCTTTCAGATGCGAAAAGTCCCTGGAGGTGAGGAGGGCCTCTTCCAACAACCACAGGGGCCTCTGGGATATTACCACACCTGGCCCCTAGGAACTTACAAAGAAAATTCTCAGCACTCCACCCCCACCCCCTCGACTCCTTCCTAAACCTGTTTCTGACCCACTGGTGAGGAGATCTCAGCTGCAATCTTGAGGAAATGTTTCTGGCATCTCTCGAATTTTCTTAATTTGCTGACAAGGTAATGATTGCTTTGCTCCATTACAAACGTTTTCTAAAGGAGTTTCCACATTAGAATGCAAAGCAGGCTTCTCTGGCTTGGAGAAAACCTGAGATTTAATCTTCTACTACATTTAGCCCCTAAATACAATTCATTGCATTTAAACTGATAGGAACTGATGGTCCCAGATGCATCTTCTCAACAGGTTTAGTAACCAAATGAGTCCCCCACTGTCTTCGTAATCCACAGGGCTTGGGTTGATATTTTTATTATTATCATTATGGATTTGAAAAGCCTCAGCCCATCATTTGGGGCGTCCAATCCTACTGTCGTTCACCTTGCCTGGCTCACCACCTTCTGTGGCTTCTCCTTGCTTGGAACTTGGGAGAGATGACACATCCGTGGGAGCCCAGGGGATGGTGACCCTTTCACCATCTTGGCCTTTGTTCTTTGTGACACCCCAACAGAACCTGGGAAGCCAAGCTAAAGGATCTTTGTCCTCTCCAGCCCTCCCCAGCCCCCTTCTCCTGACAGAAACTGCCAACAGGGGCAGATATTTGATCCGTCTCAGAAGCTGTGATCTCATGCTGCCCAGATGTTCCACTCACTGGACTAAAGGCTCCTGTTACGGGTAATCAGGGGCCCTGGATCCCCTAGAGACCCCACGCCTACCCCATCCTCCCACCCCCCAGACAATGAGAATTCCCAGCCCACATGGCCAACTGACACGGAGTAAGTGGACCCACTCAGCCGCAGGGGGCTCACGTAAATGACCCCTTAGAGTCTTCATACCAGTGGCCTAAGAAGGCGGGTACTCTCAAAGCCCCCTAGAGCCATTTGGGCTGAACGATGCCTTCCCCCAAATTCTCAAATGCCTGTATCTCCTTGTTCCTGTCTCATCAAGAGTTTAGAAAGTATGGAAGGAGCTCGGAAACATTCCGCAAGCCAAAGAGAACAAATGTTCACCAATGGGACTGAGCATGCTTGCTCTCCCCCCAGATCAACTGTGGCTACACTTGACTAGTAAGAGGGTAAGTGGGAGGTGACAAACTCAGTGTTTAAAACAAACAAAAAAATTTTTTTTCTGCAATTAGCATGAGGTCAGACCCAAGAGACAATGCTATTAAGGAGGGCTGGTGAATAAGGGCACATCAGATACCACAAAGTCATCACACTTTCTTTTCTGAAAGATTCTCTGTATCCCCAAGAAGGGGTAGAAACAGCACTTCTAACTTTGCAAAATGTGCTACCACAGAAAATTAATCACTACAGGAAATTAGACCCCCAGACCAAAAGCAGGTTTGTGGCACACGGTGGGTTTGACCCACACTGACTAAGGCGCTCTTCAGCAGGACAGTGAGAGCTGCTGGCTTCCTGACAGTGGTGGTCACAGAGGAGAGGCCAGAAAATGGCATGGAGAAGGATCAGTGCCTGGCAGACACCCTCCTCCTGCAAAGGGTGGCCAGAGGCAAAGACCGGGTTCCCATTTCCAGGGCAGAAATGGCCGGAGAGATCATCCAGTCCAACCCCTCACTTTACAGACAGAGCCACTGAAGCCTGGAGAGGACAAGGTCACGGTTCAGTCAGTTGGGATACAACAGGGGGGTCACCGAGTGCTGGCTTCTCCCCTCACCATGAAACCACCTCCCACCTTAGAGGGTCGGAGCTCAAAGGTGCCCCCTCCAAGATCACCCAACATCTTCAGCTAGCCCATGAGGACAGTGGAGGTCCCAGAATTCCCCACAGCATAAGAACAGGACGGGCCACCTTTCACATGGCTCCCCACCCTTGGACATGCCGAGAAACCTCATCTTCCAACAGCAGGGCTTTCCAAACTTTGTATTCTTAGCAACAGAACCTTAAGCAACCTTAACTTGAACTGCAGAACCTGCCTGAGCGGGCTGCCCTGGGCTTCCCCTCCGCACCCAAGACCCCCAGCCCCCTTCCACTGGGCCCTTTCTGGGGAGCTCAGTTTGAAGCCCCAGGCCTCTGGGGGCCTCGGAGCCCAGAGCTAAGGCAGCCGGAAAGGAGGGGCTCTTCCTTAAGACCCCTGGAGGGCGTGGCTGGGCTCTGACACCTGGACCACCTCGTTCTCCACCAGGGCCTGGCCCCCGTCGCCATTGAGCTGTCTCATGCGCAGGTTGATGGAGCCGTAAGTCTTCCGGGAGCCCCTGCCGGGGACCAGGGCCCGCCGGCGGTACAGCTCTCCCTTGCACAGGGAGACCATGAGCAGCGCGGAGAGCAGCATGCCGCCCACCGTGAGCAGCCCCAGGCCCGCGATGATGCACTTGTCCAGGTGGGAGCCCAGGCGGGCGTAGTACATCTCCAGCCGCTCCATCTCCCTCGCCGTCACCGTGTCCGGGTTGACGCGGGCCTCGCGGGGGATGGCGTAGGCTGTCACCACTAGGAGGATCCCAGTCACCAGGAAAACCAGGGCCGAAACGAAGCCATAATCCACAGGGCGGCTCACCGGCTCCAGGCCCGGCCCCTCCTCTGAACGCAGGGACAGGTCGTCCCGCTGGGACCGGGGCAGTGAGGGGACGCCCCCCAGAGGACTGGGGGAGCTGTCCGGTCTGGCATCCCTGGGGTTTTGGAAACGGGTCTCATGCTCCTCCAAGGAGAAGCCGGCATTCTCCACGCCTGCCCTGGATGGGGCCGCGGGGCCCAGAGGAGCTGGTCTCCTTGGGACCTGGGGACCATTGCTCAGTGTCTTCAGTTCCAGACCAGGGGGCGATGCCATTGGGAAGGAGGGCCCCAGCTCATCCCTTGGCCCCTTGGCAGCTAGAAGAGAAAACAGAAAGTCAGCTGAATTTAACCAATCTCTACCGAGTCCCTGCCTGTGCCACAGCTGACCTCTGGGCACAGCCCCCCTCCCCCACTGGGGGAGCTCACCACACCAAAGAGGGAATGGGACAATGACAGAGCAGTGCGATCCACGCTAGGGTTCCGCTCCATCACTGGCTGGTGGGAAATTCACTTAGGCTCTCTGGGCCTCAGTTTCCCCACCTATGAAATGACAATACTACCACTTCCTCCTACTTCACAGGGCTTAAACAGGGATTGAGACAACCCATATAAAGTACTCAGCAGAGTAAGTGCGCGCCCAGTAAGCATTAGTGATGAGCCATTACCATGATGGAGAAATTCAGACTGAGTGGCTATCAGGTTCAAATCCCAGCTTCACCACTTGAGCTTAGACATGTGATGCAAGCTCCTCTGCAGACTCACTGTTCTCACCTGTAAAATGGGAATAAACAAATGCTCCCCCCAATGGTTGTTGTGAAGCTTTCATCAAATAATGCACACAAGGGCTGGGGCTGGGGCTCAGCGGCAGAGCGCTTGCCTCGTACATGTGAGGCACTGGGTTCAATCCTCAGCACCATATGAAAATAAATAAATAAAATAAAGACCATGTATAACTAAAAAAAATGTTTAAAAAATAATGCACACAAGGCCTTGGCCACTTGAAGAAGTGGGTGCTGTTGTGCGTTAGGAAGAGGATGGGAGTGGGGGCGGGGGTCATGGTGGAGACCAAGAAGAGAAAGGAGGGGATGCTTCCAGGAGTTGGTGGCATTTGAAAGCCAGATTCAGAGGAAGAAAGGGAAATTCTACATCAATGAGGGGGGTGAGGGCATTCTGGAAGAGAGAGGGGTGCCTTGGAGGTCAGCGGGAGCTAGTTCATGGAAGACTCTGAAAACCAGGCCAAGGAGCCAGGGAGAAATAGGCAGGCAGGTACTGGAGCAGGTCGTGCTGGGGTGTGCAGGGGTCCGGAACAGATGGTCCAGAAGGTAACAGCATCCAGCAAGAAAGCCAACAGGTGGGGACTGGCTGGGGGGGGGGCGGGGGCAAAGTGGGACGGACTTGAAAGCCACTACTGAGGTCAAAGTCAAATGCCTCAGGGGAGGCCTGGACAGGAGGGTTGGGAGAGGGAGGTGAGAAGGGGGTACTCTCTGGGCTGCAAAGAGGAGACAGACACCCCACCAAGGACCTGAACACCACCATACATAAAGACACACAGAACATGTGCATTACCATCCCGGGATACCCAGGGCCGTATTTGGCTTGCAAAAGTTCTGCTTTGCTTTGTTTCTGGTCTTTTCATTTGTTTTTGGTGCATTTGTTGCCAACACCCAAAAAAGCAAAAGGTTGACATTTTAAACTTTGGATTACTGGCTTCTCTTGCAAAATTGAAGAATCTGGACATCCCAGGTCTCCATCCCCTCCCAACTCTCTGCTTGTCTTGGTAATGGGGTCCTCTCTTAGGCACAGCAAGTCTCTCTCCCACAGCTTCCGCCTCAGTCCCCTTCTTTGGCTGTCATGTGTCCTTCCTGATCCCACAGGAGAATCATGCTCTTCTGTTTACAAGCTGATAACCTGAGGGTACATGCACCCAGGGGGCCAGGCACACAAATCCCCACATGGCACAGAGACCCACAGGTGCAAAGTAGCTCCAATTTATCGATACACACACTCATAAACACACTTCTCTGCATTTGTAGGCTGTGTTTATTCTCTGATGCCCTGCGGTTCTGCATGTGTGGAGAGTGTTTTTGAATATGAGCAAATGAATGAAATAAGAATGAATGAAATGAACAGATGGATGAATATAACTCCAAGGGTCCAGCACAAAAGGGACATTTTTCAATCTCTCTGACCTTCCTTCCAATATGGACTTACAAAAGACATCTCCCTTTAGCACATACAGGGCCTTTCATCTGAGTACAAATCCTCTTTCTACTCACAACCCATTTCTATACTACATTCCTCTTTCTAGAGTTCCAATTTTATAAATGCTTACTGAGCCTCCACTACCTGTTGGGCCCTGTACCTGGTACTTCACTTACAAGTATCACCCATGATCGTCTTCAGCCCAGGATCAGGAATCACTATCTCCAACTTATAAAACAAGGCCTAGATTCCATCACATGTACTTGAGGGATCAGGAATTGAATGCAGGTTTCCTAAGAATTATCCTCCCCCATAATCCTTCAAAGCCACTCACTCCTAGGCAGGTGGTGACACCCCACACTCCTATCCTGGCTCTTCCAGCAGGAACACACAGACCCTCCACTTGGTCCAACCGTCTAACAGCCACCATGAGCATCCAGAGGGCAGTGATACCTCTGAATTTCACCTGGGTCCCCAGATGCCCACCCAGTCACTTCCCAAGGAATAGACAGAGAGGACAGAAGCACTGGTTGGCTTGTTACTCAACACCAAAAGCCACAAATGGCCCCCAGCAGGTGCTACTTGGTCTTCAGATGTGGTACCCACTCACCAGGCCATCAGCACCTTCAACAGAACGGTGCTCCTGGAGTGGCCCAGGAATCCCTTTCCCAAATGGACACACTGATGACTCCATGTCCCAGAGGAAATCTGAGGCACCCAAATTCTTGGTAAGGGACTCTCCTTCACCCACCAGGAAACCCAAAACTTATTCCTTAGGATGCCCAGTGTGGGGGCAGAGAAAAAAGACCCACCCCCAGCATCAGAATGTCACTGTTTCTCAATCAGGGGTTCAGAAGCCCACAAGGCCATGTGCAATGACCCAAACATAAGCACAGACACAAATATTGTACCCACTGATTGTACCCCAGAATCACACCAGTTACTCCAATTTCATCTGAAGTTGGACAGGCCCTGAAAGACACACCCCAGTTCCATATTCAATCCCCTGGGGGTGGTTCCCACAGCAGTCCCCACAGACCCAGTAAGAGCAGGGTGACCCACAGATCCATAGGTCACTCTGGTACCCCGGAGGGGGAAGAACTGGTTATAGAAAGGGAGAAAAGACAGAAAAGAAATGGAGAGTTTCCCCGTAGGGCTGCTGAGATTCAAGCCTGATCTGCCAAGACCTGCCTGGGCCCAGCACCCCACCCGTGGCGCACACTGACACCCAGGGAGACGGACGCACAGCGAGGATGGGTGAAGCTCCACAACACCCAATCGATAGTCACACGCATGAGTTGTACACAAAGCCTCAGGGCGCGCAGACACGCACACGCCGTCCACGCTGTTATACCCAAAGTTCCGCGCAGGAAGCCCGGCAGCTGGGCGACCACCGCGCCCGCGCGCCCGCCACCCGCAGCTCACACCCCCTGCTCCTGCCCTTGACCGCGAACGCCGTGGGCGGCCCAGGCCAGACCTTGCCAGGCAGCGCCCGCAGCAGGGCGGCCGGGGAGGCCGGGCTGCACCGGCGCTGGCGTGCCCGGGTCCCCTCGCCGCTTGTCCTTCGGCGGGCCGCGAGGTCAGGCTCGCTGTCCTTCGCCAACACGCGCCGGCCCCGGCCTCAGCCTCCGGCCGCCCCCGCAGCCCCCCTCGTCGTGTGTACCTGTGCCCGGCCTCCCCTGCCTCCCCGCGCGGAAGCGAAGGGCGCCGGGAGGCCAGCGGGCGAGGTGCGTCCTCCCGGGCGCCTGCCCGCCTCCCCGCGACCGGAGCCGCCCGCCAGCCCGCCGGCCGGGGGCTCGGCTGCAGCGCAGCCCGAGAGCGCGCGGGCCTGGCCGCCGCCGCCCGGTCCTCCCCGGCTCCCGCCCCCTTCCCGCCCGGCCCGAGCCCCCGGCGAGGAGCACATACCTGCTCGCGCCGCGCGGGGCTACACCGCGGCGGTGGCGACCGCTGGGGCGGGGTGGCGGGGTCCGGGGAGGTAGCGACAGGGAAGGGGCGGGAGCCGGGATTCTCTGGCGCCGCGGATCGAGCTCCGCCCTTGGCCGGCGAGGGCGCCCGGAGAGTTAGCACGGGGAGGGACCGGGAGACGGGTGGGGGACGGGGGCGAAGGCGGGGGGGTGCCAGTCCATCCTCCTCCCCTCCCCTCCCCTTAGGGCACCTCTGTACCGCCCGCGCCTGGGCTGCGGGAACCCGAGCTGGAGTCCCCGGTCCCAGGGCTCGGGGGCGGGGCGGGGGGAGGGGCTGGAGAAGACCCCTCCCCCGCCGCTGGGGAGCCCCCACTGCGCCAAAGCCAGGAGCGACCCCCGCACCCTCCAACACCCGGCCCCAGGTAGGACCCTGGGTCCCCTCTGAGGTCTGCAGGTCCGTAGTCTCCTCGGGCGCTGGAGGCTCGGCGGCTCAAAGGCGCCACCTAGAGGCTGAAAGGAAGCCCTGGCGAGGCCTCCCACCCTTCTTTCTCTGTGGGACCACGTCGTGCGCTGCCCAAGAGGGATGGGCTCCTGGGACACTGCTAAAGGCTGCGCACACCCTCGCGCTCCAAGGCCCAGCTGCAGCGCCTCCTCCGCCGGGAAGGCTACCTGGCTGCTTCACACGCAGCCTGTCCCCGGGGCCCTCCATCTGATCTCTCCCCTTGCCTGCCGGAGAACTCTGATCTCTGACCGGCGTGATTTTCTAGTTCAGGGCAGCCCCCTCCATCAGACTGACAACTCCTGCAGAGCAGGGTCCAAGCCTGAGCCCCCAGAACCCGGTGTGTGGGTGCGGTGCACAGCTAAGGAGTGGGGTGACTTCCTCAGCTTCTGTCCTTTACTGAGCCCAGACTTATTAAGATGGGCTGAGTGAAGTTCTCCTTCACAAAACTCAAGTTGGCACTTCCTCTTGGGGGCCAGGCCAAGCCCAGAGAGAGATTTGGTCTGAGAAGCGTGGGATTTCCAGAAGACTGGGGGAGGGGGCTCTCTGAGCCTCAAGTGCTCACCACTGTCCATGGGCATCATGACCATGCAGGCTCCTGGGGCTCTGGAGGACTGCAAATGAGGACCCCTTGTCCTGGCTCCTTTGCTTCATCATGAGCAGATCATCATCCAAAGGCCTGTGCAGTCTTCACCCACCAGGAGAGCAGAGGCCACCCTGGACTCTTGGGGCCAGGGTAGCATAGCCTATGCAGAGTCCCCGGGCCTGGGAAGGCCTGTCTCCTGCCAAGAAGTCCTGAGACCTGGCCCACTGTTAGGGTCTTCAAAGGGAAACCAGCCCTGGCACCCACACACCAATGCAATCCCAGCTCTGCCACTCAGAGCTCAGTTTTCTCATCTGTGAAATGGACTCAGCAAGGGAATGGGAGTTGAATTAAAGATTTCCTTGCAGCAGTCACCCGGTTCCTCCCTTGTGGTGCACAGTCTTACCACACAGCTTGGACCTCGGCCAATATTTCTGCCTGGGACATTTTCTTCCCGATATCCTCAGTACTCACTCCTCTCACCTTCCTTAAGTCTTTGCTCATATGTCCCCTTCCCAAAGACACCTACCCAGGCCATCCTTCAAAAAAATTCTAGTGCCTCAGCACCTTTACTTCTTCCTCTGGATTTTTCTCTGTAGCCTTTATCAACTCTTGATATTAGTTTATTTCTTTGTTTATTGTCACCAGGGAAACACGAGTGTCCAAAGACGAGTGGAGGCTTTGCCTGTTTCCCTGATGGGTGTATCCCCAGAGACTAGAAAAGACACCAACACCCGGAAGCCTCTTGATAAATAATTTTTAACTAAAGAGCAAATAAAAGAAGCAAGTATTTTATTGAATACCTATTCTATACTAGTGAACTAGGTAAACCCTACCCCATCCTCAAGAGCCCATATTCTAGATAAGTAAATATAACCCTGCAGCTGTAGTCAGTGCTACCAAGCAAAGGGACATTGTGAAAGCCTCAAGCAAGGATGCTGACCCTTGGGGGTAGGGATAGCTCCCCTGTAGAAGCAAGGGTGGAGCCCAGATTAGAAGATACAGTTGGGTAGAGAGGGCAAGGAAGAGAGGTCCAATAGAGGGCTAGCATGGGCAAAGGCCCTGGGGTGGAAGGCAGCACAGTAAGAATGAGGGCTGAAGGAGACAGATGTGGCTTATGTGGACTGCTCAGTTAGGAATGTGGTAGAGATGAGACTGCATCTGTCAGTAGGCCAGGTTTCTGGGAAGTCCTGTAGGCCAGAGTTTGTTCTTTGTCCTCAGAGCTATATTGAAGAGTGTGTGGACAGGGTTAACTAAACCTCTTTCTCTGTTGCATGTGAATTTGACCTTTGGTTAATTGTCAAGCTGTTTCCTGGAAACAGATTAAAAAAAAAATACTATGTCTGCTGTGTTACTGAGCAACATTGTCCATGGTAAAAATGACCCCCAAGAAAGAGGCTAGAATGATCTATACAGCAATTGATTAGAATTGGACACATCAATATGAATTCATGCTTGGCTTAATATAGATGCAGATGATTACATGAGACATATTTATAGACATTTATATAACATGGATTAGTATATGCATATTTATTTCCTTGCTCTGTCAGTTGAGAGGCCTAGAAGCAGTGGTGTTCCATAGCAATGACCTCACCTCGCACCCAGATCCTGGTTCCCGATGCCAGTTGCCAGCAAGAGGAGCCAGGGCTCCTTGGAGAAATGGGGCATGAAATGTACAAGATGAACCTGGAGCATCTTATAGTGCCAGAAAACAAATGCTAAACACACACACACACACACAGTGATGGGGGTGTGTCAAAGGACATAGGCCAACTAAAAGAAGTTCAATAACTAAAACTGGAAAAAATAAATGAACCAATACTGGATTGCAACCAGAAGTATGAAACAAATAATCCGTAAGTCAATGCTGATACAAATAACTGAAAAAAAAAATAAACAAGTGAGGAAAAGAGATAAATCTCCCATGCGGAATTCTAAATATGTAGATCCTTGGTCTTCAAAGATGGGGACAGCACCTTTACTTCTTCCTCTGGATTTTTCTCTGTAGCCTTTATCAACTCCTAATATATAAGGACCACATAACTCTGTGATCCTTAAGTGTGGGCTGTGCATAGTGACTTCTTTTCCAAGAGTACAGTGTGGAAGGGGGTTGGGGACACCTGACAAACCCTATCTCCTCAGCCAGGTGCTCAAGGTCAACATCAACTGTCAAATCACCTTATAGTATGCACCCTTGATGTGATGTGTCGAAGATGGCACTCAACCTCTATGTCCTTCCTCTCCATGACCCATAACCCCAGTGTAATCATGAGATAAATGCCACTGAGGACCAATTGAATGTCATTGAGGGACATTCGACGAGATACCTGACCAGTCCCCTCAAAACTGTCAAGGGCATCAAAACCCAGGAAAGTCTGCAAAACTGTCACAGACAAGAGGAGCCTAAGGAGACATGACAACTAAATACAGTGCGGTGTCCTCAATGGGACCCCGGAACAGAAAAAGGACAGTAGATAAAACCTAGGGAAATCCAAATAAAATGTGGGCATTAGCTAAGGACAATGTATCCACATTGGTTCATTCATTGAAACAAATGCACCACACTAGTGTAGGGTGCTAATGACCGAGGTCTCTGGGGGTAGGATACAGGGGATTCTCTGCACTGTTGTCCTGATTTTTTTTTTTTTTTTTTTTTGTAAATCTAAAACTGTTCTAAAAAAAATTAAGTTGTCATTTTTTAACAACTGGAGAGAACTATAAATACCTGGTGGGAATTATACTTTGGGCTTCCTGAACATGGTGACTCATAACTGGACAGGTCTAAAGACATTGGCTCCCATGGGATTTGAGATGTTAAGCCAGGATGGGGCCGGCTGCTGCCCAGCGGGTAGTCCATCCTGTACCCGGGCAGCGCCCTCTGCTGGGCACAGCAAGGCCTTCCACTTGAGGAAGCACCTGGTGGCATGGCAGGCTGGCTGAGCTCCCAAGCTGGGGTCTCTCTCTCACTTTCTCAGAGTAGGCTAAAACCAGGCGTGGCTTCTGGTCACCTGTTGAGTCTGTGTGTAGTTGAACCTAAGAAGATTCCCTTGTAGACACTGCAGTGGGTGACGAGCTTTAGAGTGATGTGGTCAGGCTGGGCATGGTGGCACACGCCTCTAATCCCAGCCTCTGAGAAGGCTGAGGCAGGAGGATCGTGAGTTCAAAGCCAGCCTCAGCAACAGCAAGGCGCTGAGCAACTTGGCAAAACCCTGTCTCTAAATAAATAATGAAAAAAAAAATGGTGGAGATGTGGCTCAGTGGTTGAGTGCCCCTGGGTTCAATTGCTGGTACCAAAAATAAAATAAAATACAATAGTGACTTGGTCATATTTGGATTATGAAAATATTCTCCTGGCTACTCCCAGCTGCAAAGGGACAAGAGAGAAAACAGACTTTGTGGAAGGTTATTTATGGTCATGTTGGCACACGGTCAGTCCTCAATAAATGAGCTGCAATTATATATCTGTGGAGACATTGATCTGTCAGAGAATAGGGTCTGCTTGGAGAACTTTAGAACATCAGTTAATACAGAATTTTGCAAAGAATAGTGGTATATGACATAATTTTATGTGTTATATAGATAAATATGTGCTCTGTTTTTCTATTGCCACATAGTAAACCATCCCAGGTGGTTTAGCTTAATAGACATGTGCAGAAAGAGAAGCAGGGGACTCATGTTCAGGCACATATAGTCAGGACATTGCCTTACAGTACATTTTTGCTGCTCTAACAAAATACCTGAGACTGGGTGGTTTATAAAGAGAGAGATTTCTCACAGTTCTAAAGTTGCAAAGTCGAAGGATGAGACACCATCGTTGGTGTTGGGTGAGGGTTGCCCTCTGCTTTCCAGATGGCACCTTGTTCTGTATCCTCACATGTTGGAAGGCAGAAGGGCCCCGGTGTGTTCACTTTAACCTTGAGCCCTTTTATAAGGGTGCTGATCACTCCCCACAGATCAAGCCTCTTGACGGTGTTACACTGGAGATTATGTTTCAACAGGACTAAAAAGAAAAAAATAAGTTTCAACACAAATTTTATTTATTGTTTTTGTACATTTTTTAGTTGTAGATGTACATAATACCTTTACTTTATTCATTTATATGTGGTGCTGAGGATTGAAACCAGGGCCTCACACATGCTAGGCACATGCTCTACCACTAAGCCACAGCCCTAAGCCCTCAACGTGAATTTTAGAGACCAAGCAGACACCTTGTGGGTTGAGTTCCCCCAGAAGCAGACTGGAGGGCAGAATCTGAGCACAGGTGGTTTATGTGAAGGTCATCCCAGGAAGCAGAGTGGAGGGGCGGCAGAACGAGACCAGGAAGGAAGGAGCTCCAATTCGCTACAGGTGCACTGATGAGCAGGTGAGCATCGTGGGCAACTGGGGGTCTAGTCCTGCTGGATGGAGTACGTCCCACCTGAGAGCTGAGGGGACTGAGGTCTTTATCCAGCAGGACCTGTTTGTCATCGTTGAGGGCTATCCTCGGTACTCTCAGTCTGTCCTCTGCACAGGTCACGCAGGTGCCTTAAGCAGAGTCAGATGTGTTTGCAGTAGGAAGCCCCAGGGACACACAGAGAAGAGGAGTGTGGCGGGAATGTGGATGGGGCCCAACAGCACTTGCTACTGGACACAGGGGCAGGGAACCATGAGACACAGACATGGGGCATCGTCAGAAGGCAAATGATTGGACAACTGGCCTTGTCTGTCTGGGCCAAAGGGAAGGCCTATGGGGAGGAGGTGAAGAGCCACAGAAAAAGAAGTAGGGCTGGGAATCCTGAGTACCCCAGGTACTCGTCTCTGTGTCCCTCTGGTTAGCGTGATGGCACGAGCTTACGTGGTAGGATGGTTGGGCAGGAAGGCTGGGGTTGTCACCATGTGAAAACTTCTCCCTGTGAGACTTCCACCTTGTTTGTGTTTTATAGGCGGATCAGGGCTAAGGTGCCCAGGGTCCCCCCAAATGTGGAGGACCCCAATCCTAGAAGCTAGACACAGGGCAGAGATAAATGACAACTCTGACCTGCTTGCCCATCTGAGAGATGAGAAAAGTCTGCCTTTGTGTCTCAGGACAGGTCACCCACCACTGCTACATCCTGGTTTCCCTGTCTATCTGGTCACAGCCAAGAGTCCTCTCTCTGCCATGTATTAAGGGCCAGATTCAGTCATGAACAAGAAAACTCTTGGAAGAGAATACAGCACTTAAAGACCTAGGTAGGAGGATTATGGAAAGGACTCGAATGGGAAATCATGGACTTGGTCTAGCACTCTGCTCTATTGTTAGGACATTGATTTGATTCCTGAAACAAAAAGACTCAAAATAATCATGTCTTCAATGAAACAGATCGTGTTTCTCTCTCCTGTAAAGGTCTACTTGGTCGCTGAGGCCGACATGGCGGCTCAGCGATCGCAAGGGGCCTGGGGTCCTTCTGTCTTCTGCCACCCTCATCTTGTGGGTCAAGACAGCTGCTCCAGCTGGTCCCATCACTACACTGGAGTCAGCAGAGAGAGGACACTGGGATGGGGAGTCACCCTCCTCCATCTTTTTAAGGGCACATCCCAGAAACTGAACACATCAACTCTATTCATATCCCATTGGCCAGGATTTAATCACGTGGCCCATTTATCTGCAAGGGAGTCTGGGAAATGTAGTCTTTGCCATGTCAGAAAGGGAGATGTGATATCAAGGAGCAGCCTACAATTTTGCCAGGGCCACCGACTTGCTTGGGTCACTCAGCCTCATCTTTGAACCAACCTCTTACTGTCTGGACGACAAGCCCCGTGAGGTCTGGAGTGAGGTCCCTCTTGCTCATCACTGCGCCCTTAGTGTGCACTTCAGGGTCTGGCGCATGGGAGCCTTAGTGTTGGCTGACTGCGGGTGATGAATGGACAGCATTCGGGCTTTCATAGGCGGGAGCAGCATTCTTCCTCGTTCATGGGTTTAAATTTTTTCCCTTTCCACGACTTCTGGCTCCACTCTCTACCCCTATCATCTCTGTGTGCCAAGCCTTTCTGAGTCTATGAAGTAAAATTGTGCTCTGAGCCAGAATCCAGAGTATGATTAAAAATAAATGAAAGTTGCATCAAAACAAGTTAACCACAAGAAATGGCCTTTCCAGCGTAGTTAGCGTTAGCACTGGAGGCCAAGCATAGAGGGCCAGGCTCTAATTACCAAGGACTGTTATCAACACCTCTACTGTGCAGGGCAGAGAACAGGAGAGCCTGGTCTGCACCCGTCCATCACTGGCCCCCCACCACTGTAGAACAATAGGCAGGACCCTCCCCACAGTGGGAGGGAGAACGATTTCTAATTCCATCTTTGTCTCTACCTGTTGGAATGATGTTACGAAAATCCATACCTCCTGGGGCCAAGCATGGTGGCGCACACCTGTGATCCCAGAGTTTGGGAGGCTGAGGCAGGAGGATCACAAGTTCAAAGCCAGCCTCAGCAACTAACCAAGGCTCTAAGCAACTCAGCAAGACCCTTCTCTAAATAAAATATTTAAAAAGGGCTGGGGATGTGGCTCATTGGTTAAGTGCCCCTGGATTCAATCCCTGATACCAAAAGAAAAAAAATATATATGGGCCTTTTGAAGCCTCGGTTTCCTCATCTGTTAAATGGCAGAATCTGTAATCATTGATAATATTCAGACAATGATGGCGCCTAACTCAGAGACAGAGGATCCTCAACATTGTCAGTTCACCCACCCTCATCTCAGTAACTTTTCCATTGTGCCAGGCCCCAAGAAATACCTGACATATATAAAAAGTGGTTAGGTTGAAACAACTTAGTAATATTTGCTTGCACAGCATCTGACCGATTGCCCTTTTGTTTCCCTCAGAAATGTAACTGTTTTTTTCTGCCTCTGTGAGTTTTCTGCAGTACCTGGGGGTGCCTTGGAACACAGTTTGGGAACTGCAGTCATAAAAAGGTTCTGGAGATGCTCTGAGGTCATGGATGCCCAGCAAGCCGCCTGGCGCAGAGTAAGCCATCCAGAAATGCTGATTGTCCTCAATTATCCTTCAAGCCTGGTGCTCAGATCACCCTCTCTCGTCCTTCCTGGGTCTCCCACCACCGCCAGGCGGCACTACCTCCTGCGTCTAGCTCCTGCCCTGGGGTCCCTGTCGGCCAGCCTCCCTCGGGCCCCTCCAGGCCTGCAGCCCCCCTTTGCGCTGACTTCCCTCCCAGTGCAGGACGGGTGGCCCCACTGCTCTGCCTCTCCCTCACCTGCTCTCTTGGCACGACCTCTTTGTAGATGGCCCACGTCCTGGCCCCTCGGGTTTGGGGTCGGTGACTCACTGCCTACAGGCAGGTGATTCTAGCTTAGGCCCTAAGTGACCTCATGCCGTTCCACTTGTTCCTTTCTTCTCTGTCCCTGTCAGGAGGGGAACATGTCCCAGGCACCCAGTGATTCCAGAAGGGTGACAAGAGACCCGTGGGGCAGCCTCACACCTGCCGATGGGCAGCCTGAGGAAAGCCATGCCAGGCAGCCCACACGCTCAGGAGCAAAAGTAAACCATGGCTGTGGCTGGAGAAGCATCCCCGACGGCCACGTGTTCACAACTTGACCCCCGCCTGCGGAGCCTCGTGTCTGAACCAGCTGATGGAGCCTCTTATAGTCTGGAGGTTATCTCAGGGTTCCAAGAGGTGGGGCCTGGTGGGCCTTATAGTCATATGAAGGGGATAGTGAGACCCTGGCCCCTCCTCCCTCTCCCTCCACGCCCCCCCCCCTTCCTTTTCAGGAACCATGAGGTAAGCAGCGTATTCCAGCACACATTATGCTGCTTTGTCATAGTCCCAGGCAACAGGGCCAACTATGGGTTGAAATCTCCTAAACTGTGGGCCAAAATAAACCTTTCCTCTTTTTAAGTGGATTATCTCAGGTATTTTGGTACAGTAATAGAAAGCTAATTCAGTGATTATTTTGTTTGAAAGTGTGGAGTTTGGGAGAGGTTTGTTATACAGTGTTCTAATTCTGTTTTGTTTTTATGGGGGGGGGATGGGTACCAGAGATTGAACTCAGGGGCACTTCGCCATTGAGCCACATCCCCAGCCCTATTTTGTATTTTATTTAGAGACAGGGTCTCACTGAGGTGCTTAGCGCCTCATTTTTGCTGAGGCTGGCTTTGAACTCTTGATCCTCCTGTCTCAGCCTCCCAAGCCACTGGGATTACCGGTATGTGTCACCGCACCGTGTTCTTGTAACAATCCAGCTTCGCTATCTGTGGCAAACTCAGAGTCTCTGAGCTCAGCTCTGATTGGATCCTTTGGTTACCAACTCAGACACACAGCTCTTCAAATACAAGCCACCCAAGAACCCAGGGTCTGCCTCCTGACCAATCCCGTGGGGGGCCACCTGTGTGCAGCACCCACCTCTGCTCCAGGCAATTGTCCCATGACTACAGGGCCACAGGAAACGAAGCCTGGGGACCTACCTGGAGGGGCTCATGTCTAGTCCCTGTGTTCAGAAGGGGTGTGAACGGGGCCGGCGAGAGTTTCTCAGATCTTCAGTTCTGAAGAGTGACAGCTGAACCAGAATAGAATTGGCACATAGCATCTTGTCTGCACGTGGCAATGAGATGCACTCAGGCTGTAAATCCTAGAGTACAAGGAACCTGAGGCTCCTTACAACTCAGGTTAGTAGTTATTTAGAGACGTTTTGCCTGAAGAGGGAAAGGATAAAGCCCAGCTGTGAACAGAAAGTCTGATGGAGCCCGGGTTGGATCCCAGGCACCAGGGCCCCCAGTACAGCACCCATTTTTCTGCCTGGTAGTTCTGATGCTTGGAAGGAGCCCAGGTGCACCTCTGACCCACAGAGGCACTTCTCAAGTCTCCCTGGTTTCCTGGTTCAGGCTGCTGCTTGCTGATGGCGTCCTTGAAAGAACTCTCAGCCTCCTCCGGCTGGGTCCCAGCCTGTGCCCCGTGTCCCCTACCCACTGTTAGCTTTGTCTTCTGGGGCCACAATAAATTCATTTATAAACACTTCCTATAATTTTTACTTCTATGAATTCAATTGAGTTCTATTTCAAAAAAGTTTTAATAGCATCTTTTTCTGTGTTTTTGATTCTTTCTTGTGTGCCTTTCATTCTTCTCAGAATATTTTTTTTGATCTCCTTCATCTGCAGGGGGAAGAGGCACTGGATCCAGCGGTAGATGGGGTCCGCTGACTCTGGTCCACTGTGGGTTCTGTCATCCGAAGGCAGCTTTATTTGGGGGTTCTTGTGTCACCGGGGTTGAGGGAAAGTCCTTCCAACGCGTATCGAATTTGTTTTGTCCCTCACCCCAGGGGATCTGGGTGACAGACAGAACACAGCTATCTGGGATGACTGTGTCAATCCTCAGGGTTCCTGGCTCACATGGATAGAATGAATTTTTTAAGACCCTACATCAAAGTAGGTCTGATTTCTTTCCATGATAACATTAGCTTGATTATTGTTTGTTTCAATCTGCTAGAATATCAGCTCCAGGAAAGCAGAGACTTTGTCCCTCTGGTGTTGGGCTAGTGCCTAGAGCAGAACTTGGCACAGAGTGGATACTCAGTAAGTATTTATTGGAAGGGACAATTAAAGAATAACCACTTCATATTGTCCTGTGAGAATATCTGGGAAGTCAGTTAGGACAGTTTGTCCCCCAAGTAGTAGACTGTCCAGTTACAAATGGGGTCTGTTCTTTCACCTAACAAATACATGTTGCTGCTGATTCCATGTCTCGATGACTTCCAATCCCTTTAATTCTCTTGGCCTTTGTGTTACAGTTGCAAGATGATTGCTGTAGCACCAGACATCACGTCTACATTTAAGGTAAAGGGAAGGGGGAGAAAGTAAATGCAAAGGGGAAAACATCAGAAACACTTTCCCTTTCGTTAGAAAGGTAGAAGAGTTTTCCTAAGGTCTAATGACAAATTTCTGCTTTGGTCTCATTTGTTAGGAATGGGTTTTGCAGGCATCTTAGAAGTAAGGGAATTTGGGACGTGAACATCTTCCTTTATCTAGACTCAATGGATAAGTGAAAAAGGGAGGGAGGGTCTGGACCACAGGTGGGATATCTACCCCCCCACCCCCAGAGGCATATACTTCACATATAAAGCACAACACAAGCCCTGGGCAAGAGCACCTATTCACCTATTTCAAAATGACTGTTATTGTTATGCTTTAAAGCTTCAGAGTCCCTGTCATCCCGCTGGCTTCTGGAATCAGCAGGCACGGAGGCACTCATGCCCCGGTGGTCCCCTCCCTTCATATTCGGTTTGTGCAAAGCACTCAAGCCCTTTAAAAAAAAAAAAAACACTACACTTTCCCATGTGAACTGCTTCCTGCTCCCATTTATTCCATCTTGAGTGACTTGGCCACCCTGCTGCCAGCTGAAGGAGGTTGGGGACTCTATGAGTCACAAGTCCCTCAGGCCCACAGCCGGATCATCATCAAGGTCTTCTCAAGGAGATGAAGGCAGCTGGAGAGCCAACCCCGGACCTCGGGCAGACCCTGGAATGGCTGAGACAGGAGCTGGTGAGGCTTTGCGTGACTTTCCCCCTGACACCTGCACCCCACGTTTCCAAGGTTTCCCGTCCCTCCTCTCAGGTGACCCATTGGACAGGGCAGAGGCTGCAGGCATCCCTGTGGGGACCAGCCACCCGGTGCATGATCGCAGTTTCCGGCCAGGGTAAGTGGGTCGCGGCCTACATAGGAGGCGTGTACCTGGTGTGTCCCTGGCACATCCATGTGGGCTGTTAACTCTGACCGCGGTGGACATGGAGCACGCCGCTGTCTCAGCCCAGATCCTCTAGAAAGCAGAGGCTCGGAGTTGAGGACCTAGCAAGGTGTTTGGAGGTAGGGGCCCAGAGGGACTGGGATGGCAGTAGGAATGCAGGCCAGAGCCCATGCTCCTGGGGGGCGGGGTGTTACGAGCTGGCTCCCACTTCAGAAGTGGCTAAGGAGGGTCTCTCAGCAGGTGGCCTACCAGCTCAGGACTTCTCTGCAGGGCTGACTCAGAAACTGTACCTTGGAAGAGAGAGAAAGGGGAGGAAATCTCTCTCTCCAGGAAACATCTCCTGTGTCTCATTTCCAGTGGGTAAAGATCCACCCCACGGGGTGCAAAGGCTCCTGAATGAGTGTGTCATGTTACTTGGTGGCTTGGTGGCTCTCAGGACGCTAGGCCTTATACCCTTCACTGGGTGTTTTTGCAACACAAAAATAAAGGAGTACTCCAAAGTATGGGGGCCACCAGCCGAGAGAGAGGAGGAGGCGGGTCTGGGAACCTCAGGGAGGGCTTGGATTCCAAGACAACTTCTTCTTCTCCTGGGGAAGGACAGACAGGATTGTCCTGTGATATTTCTGGGTGGCTAGGGATTGGGCCAGCGGGGACCTAACCCTGTCTTCGCCCTCAGAGGGAGTAGCTGGAGCCAGCAGAGGGGACTGCAGTTTCTCACATCCACAGGCGCTGGGCCTCCCGGGGTCCCCCAGGGTGAGTGCCTATGCCAGATTGCTAGGTGCCGGAACCCAAAGTGCCTGTTTTCTCCGTAGAACAAAAGCAAGGGAACCTCCCAGGTCCAAGCCCCTTTCTCCCCAGGGTGCCAAGAGATGAGAGGCCCCTTGAGCCTCCTCTTGCAAATCCCTGACATCTTGATCATATGAAATTTACATGAACCCATAAGAGCTCCTTGGGAGCCCACCCAAGAAGCCCCTTTGACCTTGTCAGGGGAAGGGCCTGCACTAGACTGTCATTTCATGCAGCAAGGGGAACAGATGGTCAGCAGCCACCACAGGCAAAAAGTCAGGGCTCTTCCTCTTTTCCTGGGATCCTGTGAGCTCCAGAGTCTTGGTGGGTCTCCAGGAGGAGAGAGAGCCACAGGCATTCATGGCAAGAAGGTAAACCAGCTCGATGCCCCAGTGCCCGACCATGTGGCAGCAGGACAGAGATCCACTGCAGAGGTTGAAGACACTTCTGCTGTGGCAGCCTGTCCTCAAGGTTTACATTCCTCAAAGTCAAAAGCATCGTGTCTGGCACCTCCCTTCACATTGCTGTGATGCCAGGAGGCCGAGGCAGGAGGATTGCATGTTCGAGGCCAGCCTCTGCCCCTTAGCTGGACCCTGTCTCAAAATAAAAAGGGTTGGAGAGATAGCTCAGTGGTAAAGTTCCCCTGGGTTCAATCCCCAGTATCCAAAACAAAACAAAACAAAACCCCCACATCTCTGCATCTCTGCCATGCTGGGTACATACTCAGACAAAAAGATGTGTGTGGGGAAATCCTTCGAGAAAACACACCCTGAATGCTTTCCTGGGAGTTGGGAAGGGAAGGTCCTAGACCACTGGGGGGTGGCCTGTGGGATCCCAGGGTTCTCCAGGACACAGTCCACGCTCCACCCGAGGGTTCTCTTCCTCCTGGCAGTACTAGTAATGCTCGAGCAGCAGACACTGGCTCAGTCTTCTCATTTGTAAAGTAATCACAAAAATTAAACTGATTCTTTTTCATTGAATATTTTATTTGTCCTTTTTAGTTATACATGACAGTAGAGTGTATTTTGACATATCATACATCCATGGAGTGTAACTTCCCATGTTGTGGTTGTACCTGATGTGGAGTTGCACTGGTCGTGTATTCATATATGGACATAGGAAAGTTATGTTCAATTCATTCTACTGTCTTTTCCATCCTCAACCCCCTTCCTTTAGCCTAACTCCCCCTGTCCAATCTGATGAACCTCCCCACCACCCCTCCTACCTATTATGAGTCAGCATCTGTATATCTGAGAGAACATTCAGCCTTTGGTTTTGGGGGATTGGCTTATTTCACTTAACATGATAGTCTCCAGTTCCATCAGCTTACCTGCGAATGCCATAATTTCATTCTTCTTTAAGGCTGAGTAATATTCCATTGTGTATATATATATATAAATACCACATTTTCTCTATCCATTCATCTGTTAAAGGGCACCTAGGTTGGTTCCATGGCTTAACTGTTGTAAATTGAACTGCTATAAACATTGATGGGGCCATGTCACTGTAGTATGTTGATTTTAAGTCCTTTGAGTATAAACTGAGGAGTGGGATAACTGGGTCAAATAGTGGTTTCATCCCAAGTTTTCAAAGGACTCTCCATACTGCTCTCTAGAGTGGTTGCAACAATTTGCAGTCCCACCTGCAAGGTATGAGTGCACCTTTCCCCCCCACATCTCGCCAGCTTTTATTGTTGCTTGTATTCTTTTCTTTTCTTTTTTTGGTTGTAGTTGGACACAATGCCTCTATTTATTTATTTATTTTTATAGGGTGCTGAGGATTGAACCCAGTGCCTCACATGCGCTAAGCAAGCACTCTACCACTGAGCTACAATTCCAGTCCTGCTTGTATTCTTAATGATTGCCATTCTGACGGGAATAAGATGGAATCTCAGCATAGTTTTAATTTGCATTTCTCTAATTGCTAGAGATGTTGAACACTTTTTCATATATTTGTTGACTGATCATTTTTCTTTTTCTGTGAAGTGCCTATTCAGTTCCTTTGCCTATTTATTGATTGGGTTATGTTTTGGGGGGTGGGGTGTCAGGTTTTTTTTTTTTTAAGATAGGGCGGGGGGGGAGAGAGAGAGAGGTTTTTTTTTTTTTAATATTTATTTATTTATTTATTTTTAGTTTTCGGCAGACACAACATCTTTGTTTGTATGTGGTGCTAAGGATCGAACTCGGGCCACATGCATGCCAGGCGAGCGCGCTACTGCTTGAGCCACATCCCCAGCCCAAGGGTGTCAGTTTTTTTTTTTTTTTTTGAGTTCTTTATTTATCCTGGAAATTAATGCTCTATCTGGGATGCAGGTGGCAAAAATTTTATCCCATTCTGTAGGCTCTGTCTTCATATTATTGATTGCTGTGAAGAAGCTTTTTAATTTGATTCCATCCCATTTATTGATTCTTGATTTTACTTCTTGTGCTTTAGGAGTCTTATTGAGGAAGTCTGTTCCTAAGCCACGTAATGGAGATCTGGGCCTAGTTTTTCTTCTGGTAGACACAGGGTCTCTGGTCTAATGCCAAGGTCCTTGATCCACTTGGAGTTGAGTTTTGTGCAGGGTGAGAGATAAGGGTTTAATTTCACTTTGTTACTATGGATTTCCAGTTTTCCCAGCACCATTTGTTGGAAACATGATCTTCTCTCCAATGTATGTTTATGGCGCCTTGTCTAGTATGAGATGACTTGAAATACTTTTTTTTTTTTAATCTTACTTTATTTTATTGTGATGCCGGGGATTGAACCAGCCCCTCCTGCACTGTAGCCAAGCCCTCTACCACTGAGCTACATTCTCTGGCCCCTAAAATACTATTCTTAATAGAGAAATAATGTCACTAATTATCTCTTATTAAAAGAGACAGAGAGGGGTTGTAAATCTGCATATCTAATCATACATTATGCCTTGACCAGAATCAAGAGCGAAGCCTGGGAACTCTTCCCAGTGTTGGCCTCCGGGGAAGAGACTTGAACTACAGGAGCGGGTGGGGTGGGAGCGAGACTTTTAACAACAGTGGTCCTCTGTATCTGCAGGTTTCATCCACACCCATTCAACTAACCACAGATTGAAAATATGGAATTCAATTGAAAAACTGTGTCTCTACTAAAAATATATAGACTTATTTCTCGTCATTGTTCCTTTTTTGTTGTTGTTGTTGTAGTTGGACACAATGCCTCTATTTATTTATTTATTTATTTTATATGGTGCTGAGGATTGAACCCAGTGCCTCACATGCGCTCTACCACTGAGCTACAATCCCAGTCCTGCTTGTATTCTTAATGATTGCCATTCTGACGGGAATAAGATGGAATCTCAGCATAGTTTTAATTTGCATTTCTCTAATTGCTAGAGATGTTGAACACAGTATAACAGCTATTTACACGACATCTACATTAGATTTGGAATTATAATTATTCTAGAAGTGATTTAAAGGCCATAGGACTGTGTAGGTTAGATGAGGGGCTTGGGCATCCTTGGATGTTGGTATCCCTGGTGACCTGGAATCCCCCAGGGACCACTGTACATACCCTTGTGTGGCTATTAAATGTTGTATCATGTGTAAAAATTACTGACTCAGAAAATAAAATCTGAACATTTAAAATGATGAGGTAAAGCAGAGAAAAACTTATGAAAAGGTAATTCTTAGGGGAACAAGGGAGAAGGCCAGAGGTGAGTGAGTGACAGCACTGGGGTCCGAGGGAGCAGGACCCCTCGATGCTTGTCAGAATGATTAAGGACACCAAGAAGAAGCCCTTGTGTGCGTGAATTATATCCATCAATATTGACTAAATTACAAAAGAAATGGAGAAATGTTTAATATTTATTTACTTATGCATTTAAAAATAACAAACTCATTAAATGTTAATAAAATATTATTAATTTAAAACAACTATCTTTTGAAGCAGATATTTAGTGAGAAGTGTGGTATCATTTTATATTGTTGCATGACAGCTGGATTCTCCTCTGCTTCTGCCTCCAATCTGTTAAGATAGTACATGTGGCCTGGTGTGGTGGTGCAGGCCTGTGATCCCAGCGGCTTGGGAGGCTGAGACAGGAGGACCACGAGTTCAAAGCCAGCCTCAGCAATGGCGAGGGCTAACAACTCAGTGAGACCCTGTCTCTAAATAAAATACAAATAGGGCTGGGGATGTGGCTCAGTGGTCAAGTGCCCTGAGTTCAATCCCTGGTTACCCCCCCCCCTCCCCCCAAAAAAGGGATAGTACATGTAATAGCTTCTAGAAAACTCCACCATTCACTGATAAGAACATAAAAGTGAATAATTGAAATAACGTTAGTATTGTAATAAAAGTAGTTTTGGCTTTGCTGATCCCAGAAAAGGATTTTGGGAACCGGGGAACCCAGACCTTATTGGGAATCATTGTTCCAAAGGGCTCCAGCCTGGTGAGTTGACTTCACTTTGTTTTAATATGAAAGAAACCCTGATCACCTTAACCCCTGTGCAATGATTTGATGGCGATCGTGGAGTTTCACACATCACATGCTAAAGCTTGTTTTCGGGTGGAGAATTCACTCAGTCCTCATAAGAGCCTTGGAATATAAGTAATTTGCTTTCTTCTTTGCAGATGAAGACACTGAGGCTTCTGTGGGTATGGCTTCTGCTGGGTGGTGCTAGGGACTTGCCTCGGCCCAGACAGTCAGGGGGACATGGGGCACTCTCGCACGCCCTCACAGTCTCCTCTCTCTCTCTCTCTCCCCTAGTCCGAGATGCAGATCCAAGACCAGCAGCTTCTGCTCACGCTGAGACATCTTCACGGGGTCCTGGAGGAGCTGCGAGCCGAGAGCGCCCGATGGGAGGAGGCGCGGTCCAGCGCCGGGACCAGCCCTGCTAGAGCCCGGGCGGGCTCTGAAGGCCGGGGCTGCCAGCCGGTGTCCTTGCGGGGGCTGGCCCAGCTCCTCCGAGGGGAAGAGAGCAGGCGAAGCTCCCTTCCGTAACTGGGCAGAAAAGGCACTGGCCTTAGGCCCTCCTGCCGCCGTGTGGACTTTGGCTGTGATGTATGGGAGGGAGCTCTGGAGGGGAGCCCGGGAGCCTGGAGCCTGGACAGGGTTCTGGGGTCATCTCTGGCCTTATCTGCTGTGTTTCTGGATCCATCACTCAACTCTGTCTCTGGTCCCTTTTCTGTCACTTATCAGAGGCTTTTCTGGTTGTTTTGTTTTAAGCATCAATAAAGTGCAGGATGCGGACATTCTGCAACGTGCAAACGTGTCCCGGCTTCAGGAGGGCAGCCGCAGCAGGAACCCCGTCCCTGGGAGTCTCCCACCGACAGTGACGATGAAGGGAGTCGGTGTGCGAGAATGGCGAGCTGGTGTTGCCATGGTGGAAATGAGACCTAGTGACTTAGAGGCCCATTTCTGTCTTCCCAGCAAGCCTTCCTGTCCCTCTTCACCTGACAACCACCGGCCCTGTAGCCATCCTGGCCATGGGGATGTGCCTGTCACCAGGCCTGGCCAATTATATGATTCATTGTTGGCCTAACAACGTGATTGGTTGAATAGGTGAGCATGTGACTCCACAGAGCCAATCACAGTCCTTCCTTGGGATTACTATCTGGAAGCTCGGGTTTCTCCAATTACAAAGCAGAGGCTGTCAGGGGCCCTGTTTCCTGGCAGGTAGAGAAGACCAGTCTATGGTAGGAAAGAAAGAGGCTAATCACTTGGAATGGAACCACCATTTGACCCAGCTATCCCACTCCTTGGTCTTTACCCAAAGGACTTAAAATCAGCATACTATAGTGAGGCAGCCACATCAGTGTTTACAGCAGCTCAATTCACAATAGCTGAACTGTGGATGCAACCTAGATGCCCTTCAATAGATGAATGGATAAAGACACTGTGGTATATATACACAATGGAATATTACTCAGCATTAAAAGAGAATAAAATTATGGCATTTGCAGGTAAATGGATAGAGTTGGAGAATATCAAGCTAAGTAAAAAAAAAAAAAAAAGGCTGAATATTCTCTCTGATAAGTGGATGCTGATCCATAATGTGGGGGGCAGGAGGGGGCGTGGGCAGAATGGAGAAACTTTGGGCAAAGGGGAGGGAGGCAAGGAGAGGGAGCATGGGGGCAGGAAAGATGGTGGAATTAGACAGACATCAATATCTACCCCAACAAATAGAAGCAGAGAGAGGCCACATAGAGATGGACAGAGAGGAGGAGCCCCGACTCTTTTAGTCCCTGGTTTTGGACCCTAGCTTGTGAGTTCTTTCCAGTGAATTCCACAACTACCACTCCCAACCACATTTGCTGATTTTTTTTTTATTGGTTGTTCAAAACATTACAAAGCTCATGATATATCATCTTTCATACATTTGACTCAGTTGGGTTATGAACTCCCATTTTTACCCCAAATACAAATTGCAGAATCACATCGTTACACACTCACATTTTTACATAATGGCATATTAGTGACTGTTGTATTCTGCTACCTTTCCTTTCCCCTACTATCCCCCCTCCCCTCCCCTCCCATCATCCCTCTCTATGCCAAATGTCTTCTTTGATATAAAGAGAGCAACTAAGAACAGAACAGGGAGGAAGAGCATGAGGAAAAGATTAACATTAAACAAAGACGAGTGGGGGGAGAGAAAGGGAGAGAGAAGGGAAAGCATATGGAAATGGTAGGAGACCCTCAATGTTACACAAAATTACATAGAAGAGGATGTGAGGGGAAAGGGGCAGGGAAACAAGGGAGAGAATTGCTGATTTTTTTTTTGCTTCTCTTCTATGCAACCAGAATGCTCCCAAGGGATACAAAGGAGCAAAGAAAAATCATTAAGAAAACAGTGTTTCCTTCATTCAGGGTTTGGGACAATGACCTCTGAAATAGTAGGCAACAAGGCTCAAAATATAGCAGGACACTCAATTGTGTGGGATGCATCATCAGGACTTTGAAAATTATATCTGCCTGTCATAAAGGCTCAAACACAAAAGGTGAAACTAAAAAACATCATCGTGTTAGGATGAGCCAATTGTTGGTGTTTTTTTTTTAATATTTATTTTTTTAGTTGTAGTTGGACACAAGACCTTTATCTCATTCATTTATTTTTATGTGGTGCTGAGGATCAAACCCAGGCCCTGCATGTGCTACACGAGTGCTCTACTGCTGAGCCACAATCCCAGCCCCTAGGCTTTTGTTTTTGACCATTGAATTGCATGTTAGAATATTGTTCTTACAACTTGAAAAAGTAAATCCTTTGCACACAGAAGCAGAGTGCAGAGGATGTATAATAAGTACAGTGATTGTAATCAGGCTAACCTGTGATGTTGATAAAATACTTGATAACAGCCAGGTGTGGTGGTGCTCACCTATAATCTCCAGCATCTCGGGAGGCTGAGACAGGAGGATTGTGAGTTCAAAGCCAGCCTCATCAACTTAGCAAGGCACTAAGCAACTCAGGGAGACCCTGTCTCTAAGTAGAAAATACAAAAAAGGGCTGGGGATGTGGCTCAGAGATTAAGGGCTCCTAGGTTGGAACCCTGGTACCCAAAACCAAAACAAACAAACAAACAAAAACCCCTGCTCTGTGCTGCTGAGGCTGGGACCCTGCCAACCACATTTCTAGGTTGCCAGCTGCTTGCTGTTGGGCTTTGTTGTCTTTGCCAGTAAAAAGGGTGGGGTTAGACTGAAGTAGCTACCAGGTACCCTCACCAAAACGACCCTCCCCATAATTATGCTTCTTGTCACCAAGATTTTGCAAGGGTGTCAACACAGTTCTGCAGAAAGCCCTGTGTGGTCTGAGCTCCCTCTGTCTTATAAAGGCCCAGTTTCTCTTTCTTGTAAAAACTAGATCTGCCAGCAAGCTCATTGCCCCAAATTACTATTACTGTTTTTGTTGTGAAAACCTCTGTCTAGCCTAGGAATATGGGACAAAATTTACCTTCATGTAACCACCCACTGTTATGTAAATTCCCACCTCCATGCACACACTGGGTATAAATCTACAAGAATTTTCAGGCTCAGGGTCCAGAGATTTTTAGGCATGAGCCCCTCTGGACTGCTGCAGCTTAAATAAACCTGCTTCCTGCTAATTCTTAGTGACCAGCCTCATCTGTCCTACATCAAGACCACAAGGCAGGAGAGAGAAAGACTATCTTTGTTCCCTGTGGCTTTCCTGCTCCTAAGAGAAACCTCTAGCAATGCCGCTTCCCCTCATAGCAGCACCTCCTTCCAGGGAACTAGCCCTCTCCAGGGTGGAGGTCTCAACCCCATGGGCACTACAGAGCGCAGAGTAGCCAGCTGAGGCCCCACAGGGCTCCTCCTCCTCTGAGGTTTTTTTTTTTTTTTTTTTTTTGGGGGGGGGATTGTACCAGGGATTGAACTCAGGGGCACTTGACCACTGAGCCACATCTCCCACCCCCCATCTTTTTAAAAACTATTGTTTAGTTGTAGATGGACAAAATATCTTTAATTTTTACTTATTTATTTTTATGAGATGCTGAGGATCGAATCCAGGGCCTCATGAATGCGAGGCAGGAGGATACCACTGAGCCACAACCCCAGCTCCCCCAGCCCTTTTTTGTATTTTAATTAGGGTCTCACTGAGTTGCTTAGTGCATCGCTATTGCTGAGGCTGGCTTTGAACTCTTGATCCTCCTGCCCCAGCCTCCCAAGCTGCTGGGATTCCAGGCATGCACCACCACAGCAGGCTTGAGTTTTTTAAATTTCATATAATTTCAGCTTCTTTTCTATGTTCCCTCAGCCCTGGGGGTGGTAGATGCTTCCTGTAATTGCTACCTTAAAGTTCTTTTTATAGTCTTCAGTCACCCAGTTAACAACTCTATACCTAGTTAACACTTCTTTATATTAAATTCTCTGTGATTAAAAAAAAGAACTGGTGTGGTTTCTGACTCCCACCTGTCCCCGACTCACACAATTGTTTGCTATTCTTACCAATGTCACTGTGATCATTCTTGTTGCTGTCTCTTGGTGCACAAGTGCAAGAGTCTCTAGAAGGGGACAGTTGTGAGTGGAACTGGAGGAATGTGAACACTGATTTACAAGAAACCTGTTTTCCAAGGTGGATCATCATTGACCCTCGTCTCAAGCAGTGCATGAGCGGTCCTGGTGCTCTGTATCTAGCCAACAATTGATATAATCAATCTTCTTAATTTTGCTAATATAATGGATGCAAAATGGTATTAGATTGTGATCTTAGGGCTGCGAGTGTGGCTGGGTAGTATAGCACTTGCCTAGCATGTGCAAGGCCCAGGGTTCCATTCCCAGTACCACACAAAATAAGAATAAAGAAGATTGTGATCTTGAGCTTAACTTGCACGACCCTGACCGCATGTGGTTCTTAACCTGAGTTTTAATTCTATCTCTGCCATTTACTTACTTTTTGATCTTAGTTAAGTTGCTCAGCCTGTCTGGTCTATGATAAAGGGGATGACAATTGTACTTACTCATGGGATCATTGTGCAGATTAAATGGGATAATTCACATAAATCACTTTACACAGCACTTGGCACTGGAAAGGCTAATAAATGGCAGCTTGTCATTACTGCCGTGTGATTATATACTGATCTGTGAAATTGTGACTATTATAAATAAATGGGCTTGTTAGCAACCATCATCTAGAGAGATCTGCTTATCCTTGAAAAGAACAAAAGAACATGGGTCTCTCACATCCAGCTTCCCACAACTGGGCCCACTGACCAAAAGCAACCTCCACCATCCTAATCTGTGAAGATAAACAGACCTAGAGTACCCGAGCCTGCCCCTCTGATGGGATGTTTTTCTTTCTCCAAGACTCCACATCTGGAACCAATGTTCAGTTCTGGATCTCAGCTCCGAACAAGTCTGACTGACATCCTGAGCGTGGATCCTCTGGGCGGGCTGGGCTGGGAGTGGTACCCATCCAGGACAGCCAGTGAACACCAGGGGGCGCTGTGCATCGTGCTCTCAAAAAGGAAAGCGCGGGGCTTTCTCTGCTAAGGCGGCAAAACCAAGAACGCACCCCCGAGTCTGGCATCCAGGTGAAGAGAGGAGGGGACACAGATGGCAAAAGACTTAATGAGATCAGAAGCTAAAAACCGAGGAGCAGGAAGAAGCGGAGTTCAAGACTTGAAGCCCACAGTGGGCAGGGCAGGACTCACTGTGACTGCTGGGAGGTGATCAGAGGCTCTCCTTGAAGAGGGGGCAGCCTCATCCTTGGCCTGCAGCGACAATTTCCGGAGCAGGCACGGGCGGGTAATAAACTGTCCCTGGGGCCAGGAATGTACAGCGCTTGTCTAGCAGGCACAGAGCTTGGGTTCCATCCCCAGCGCTGCAAACAAAAAACAACAAAGGGCCCCAAATTTACAACAACGTCATTCTATGATTGCAACAACACTCACAGCTGTTGAGATCCTACTTCCCGTGGGTCTGTGGGTTGCCTGGGCTCAGCTGAGCGGTTCCTGCTTTGGGTCTCCCAGGTGGTTGCAGTCAGGTGGTGGATGTGTCTCCATCCGTCTCAAAGCCTGAGTCCTTCACCCCTCTGGTGGCTGATGCTGGCAGCTGCGGGATCTGAGCTGAGAATGTCAGCTGGCACAGCTGCCCAGGACCCTCTGTGCCCGGGGGCTTGCTCAGTCATGCTTGGCCTTTACGTTCTGGCCTTCTTCTTGCATCTTTTCGATTCTGTTTTTTTCTGCTAATGATTTCACTGTCTTGCTGCTTTTTTGAAGTCAGAGACTATAGAGAGGAAATCTGATTGGTCGGCTCAGCTCTTGACACCTGGACACATGATAGATTGTTGGCACAAGATAGGTTTATTTCTTCTTCCTCCTTCTCTTCTTTTTCTACCTCTTCTCCTTCTCCCTCTTCTTCATCAACACACAGTAATATAATAGGGTGATTTAACGTCCAGGCTGGGACTTCAGGTTGCCTGGGTTTGAATCCCAGGTCCATTGCTTATTAGCCCTCTAACCTTGGACAAATAACACAATTTTTTTTTTCTGTGTTTCAGTTTGCTCCAGTTTAAAGTAGTGATAGTAAAAGAAATATCTCATAGGGCTTTGAGCAAATGTAATGAGTCAATATGTTCCTGGCACATAGGAAGTGCTCCACAAAACTTTGCTATCATTAATGATGACAGCTACCATTTTTCAGTCAGGATCATGTAGTGGTTATAGGTACAGCTGGAAGCCCCACTGCCCATGTTCAAATCCCAGCTCTGCCATTTACTGTGTGCCCTCAGGCAGGCCATTAAATGTTCTGTGCTTCAGTTTTGTCATCTGTAGAATGGGGCTAATAGTCTTACCTACCTATCTCCTGGGGTTACCGTGAGGAACAAATGAGGTCCTACCTGTAAAGCACTCACAATGGTGCCTGTCATCCAGTCAGGTCCAAGTGTCACGTGGGCTATTCATTATCATTCTCAATCATCTGCTCTAGCTTCCAAAACCACATGAAGCATTGTAAAGATCTTATCACACTGAACCGCAAGGGTGATATTGTATCTCATTTTATGGGCAAAGGATCTTTAGTGGAGCTAATTTGTCCCCAAATAACAAAATAACCAAAGGTGTTGGTGGAATTAAATCTTGGGCCCTCCTCCTGCCTAAGCAGGGCTCTCACCAGATGATGTTGCTCTTCTGATCAGCAACAGTGGGGAGAGGCCCAGCATGGGAGAGAGGAGGCCCAGAGGTCAGGCACACGTGTCCCCTTCCCCTCCTCCCTCGGGCGTGTGAATGGAATTCCAGGTCAGCACTTCTGTACTCACCCTGGCTAGCAGGCAGAACAGAATCTGGGATCCCCAACAGGACACCTTCTTCCAGGCTACCAGCATCTCTGGAGCCCTAGTTCATAAGTATGGTTTATGCCCTAATCTGCCCAAGCAGATTAGTTCTCCTGTTTCACTGGCCTGAGGTCAGTTTTACTGAGCCACAGGCAAGGTCAGGTATTGGCCATGCTGTCCTCCCTCTGGGGGCTTTGAGGGAGAATGTTTCTCTCTCCTTTCTGTTTCTGGTGGCTATACCAATCCAATCTCCACCTGCTTTCTTTGTTTGTTTGGCAGTACTGGGGATGGAACCCAGGGCCTCGTGATGCTAGGCAAGTGCTCTACCACTGAGCTACATCCCCAGTCTCCATCCATGTCTTCTAATAGCCTTCTACTCTCTGTGTGTAAAAATCTCCATCTGCCTTTACGAAGATTTGTGTGATTATACTTATGGCCCACCCGGACACCCAGGATAATCTCTCCATGTGGAGATCCTCAGCTTAGTGACATCTGCAAAGGATCTCCCCCCATTTTTTCCTTTGTAAACTAACATTCACAGCTTCCAGGGTTTGGGATGTGGTGGCCTACCACAGCTGGTGATCAGCAGAAGGGAATTTCTCTCTCATTCTTGTTGGAAATCATTCTCTGACCCATGTGCAGGAGTAAGAATCTCACCTAGAGTCAGCCCTCCATATCCATGAGCCCCACATTGTTGGATTCAACCAACTGAGGATGAAAGATTTTTTTTCACGAAAAAAATTGCATTGTACTGAATGGGTACAGACTTTTTTTCTTGTCGTTATTCCTAAACAACAAAGTATAATCACTGTTTAAACAGCATTTGCAGTGTAATATTTTAAGTTATCTACAGATGATTTAAAGAATACAGTAGGATGTGTGGGTAGTTTATGCAAATATTATGCCATTTTACATAAGGTACTTTCAGCATCATGGAATTTGGTATCCATAGTGAGTCCTGGAACCAGTCTCCTAAGTACACTAAGGAATCACAGTAGCCGTAACCTTGGGCCCAGTTAGAAGAACTCATATATATATGTATGTATATGAGGTGCTGAGAATTGAACCCAGTGCCTTACACATGCCAGGCCCCAGCCCCCAGAACTCGTATTTTTTGATCACCTACTATGCACAGAGACCATATCCTCTCACTAGTAATTATTCCCACTTGACAGAAAAGAAGACTGAGACCCAGCAAGCAATGGCCAAAGAAGCAAAAGCAAGACACTTGAGAACAACTGAAACTGGCATTCAAAGTTGGACATGTGACCCACAGTTTACTTTCTAATCCTAGGCCATCAAAGGAGGGCAACCATGTACTCTGTACGTGGGCGCCACCTAGTGTTCATGTAAAGCCTTCCTTCAGGGAATGGGCCCCTCTGCATCTTCACTCACCATCGGCTTTTCTTTGTATTGTGTGTCATTGCATTGGGAGGATGGCAGAGGACAGGGTTTTCCGTGCCAGAGATCTGGCTTTGAACTTAACTTTGCCACAGATTGAGCGACCTGGGCCAGTCACTTCTCTGAATCTCCACTTATCTTTAACTCCAAAATGAAAATGACACCTCTCAGAGATGTGGAAAGGATCAAAGTGCTTGGTAAACTGGAGATAACTGGCACAATGGGAAGAAGCCTCATGTGCAGTTGAGCAGGCCTGATTCACTCAGCAAACACTGTGCACCTGCTGGGTGCAAGGCACGGTCTGGGATGTGGGAATGCAGCAATAAATTACAACAGACCAAGTTCGGGCCACTAACATTGAGCATTCCAGTTTGGGATTCATTCATTCATTTACAAATACGTTTCTGATGCTAACAGGCACCAAACACTTCCTAAGTCATCAGTACGGAAGGAATCCAAGATGACTGGAGCCCAGGGAGCAAGAAGGCTGATTAGGGCAGATCCAAGTTTGTGGGACCTGAAGTTCACACAAGTTAGTGTGTCCTTTAAGAAAAGAATACAGGGCTAGGGTTGCGGCTCAGTGGCAGGGCGCTTGCCTAGCATGTGAGGCACTGGGTTGAGTTCTCAGCACTGTAAGTAAGTAAGTAAGTAAGTAAGTAAGTAAATAAATAAATAAAATAAAGTAAAGTTCCACCGATAACTAATTTAAAAAATTTAAAAAAAGAAAAAAAGAATACAAAGTCAGAAATACGGAATTAGGTTAGGAGGAGGATATTTTTTAGAATCAGAAAAAAATGACAAATTCCAAAATTTAAAAATCTGACAAATATCACACATTATAAAATATAGAAACATAGAATAATATTTTTGTTTTTGTACTGAGGATTGAACCCAGGGGCACTTAACTAATTAATCTCCAGCCCTTTTAAATATTTTGTTTACAGACAGGGTCTCACTGAGTTTCTTAGCCCCTTGCTAACTTGCTGAGGCTGCCATTGAACTAGTGAGCCTCCTGCCTCGGCCTCCTGAGCTGCTGGGATTACGGGTATCCAGCAGCATAATGTTTTTTATTAATTAACTGTATATGCCTCTATAATAATTTTCTCTATGCTTTTTGTGTATATTCTTTAATCACCTACTCATAACCAATAATTTTGTTGTGTTTTTTTTTTAATAAAGAGACTAGGGAAATAATTTAGTTCTACAAGGTTGATTAACATTTTGTGTGGCTACTTTAAATAATTTTCTTTATGTTGTAAAGTTTAATGCTGTGTAAAGTTTAGGAGTATTGCCAAATTTGGGGAAATCTCTAAGTTTCTTTCATATGAGCTCTACGTCTCATTGCATAGTGACTAGTTTTAAATATTCTTTGAGCTAACAGTATGTATATTAACTAGTTTACTTTCAAAGTCCCCATTGTAGTGGTGTGTTATAAGTTCTGTATTTCATTCATCCAGGTTAGCATTTCATATCGAATAATAGAGAAAACTAAATCTGTCCCAATATGTTTATGATTCACTCATTTTAATTAATTAGATTATCAAATGATCCAAGAGTCTATTCATTATTTTGTTTTCAAATGTATCTATTCACCTTAGTGAATTACTATTTCTGTTATGATCCACAGGACATTTTGTCCGTAGGCACCAGACATCAGCAAGACAGATGTGCCAACTAAGTCAAGATCCAATACAATGAGATCATACAACCTGCAACTTCTCACATGGATGTACCAGCTGTTTATAGGACTGTCACGTTCATGCTCTATGAGCACAAGACTCATATCTCCTACTCTATGCAATTCTTGTTTAAAAAGAAGAAAAAGCATGCTGTGCATTTGTAATTGTATGTGCTTTACTGCCAGATAAATTCTGATAAGAAAGAATTTCTGCTTTAACTGAGCTTTGATGAGAACCAAATCCTCTCTTAGTTGAATATGACTGATGATTGGAAGAACTTTCCATAGACCAGTTTCTGGCTCTGTTTCCTATCCCTGTGCACATGCTTCTGATGCTGGGCACCATGGACCTGCATCCTCAGTCACTCGAAGGGTGAGGCAGCTTGGTGGGCAGTAGGTGTGTTCCTGGAAGCCATTCCTACACTGAGATGGGTAGCAATAACTTACCAGAGATGGGAAGTGACTGAGGACCACATAATTAGATCTCTCTACACCTGAATCAAACGCACACTCAACTCTGCCTTAGCCTCAGCCCTCGTTTATCCATTGCCTTTAACATAGTGTGATAGCATCGAAATGGATGACCTTGATCTGAAAGGATCACAGTTAAATATCTTTCGTCTGTGGAGTTTACAGAAACACCTGCCCATGTGAGCACATCACTAGGTGTCTCCCAGGGTCTTAAAAGGGCTCATACAAGGAAGACCCTGAAACTGAAGATGCAGGATTGTCAAGGGAAATCCACCATATGAAATGAAATCATAAGTAAGGGGGAGATCATGGAAGGTCTTGTAGTTGTTAGAAGGGGGTTTGATTTTTATTCTAAGGGCAACAGGAAGAACTTTCAGGCTTTAAAAGAGCAGGTTGAGTTATATAACAGGATTCGACTCACATTTTTCAAATACTCTTCTGGCTTTGTTGTGAAGAATGGGCTTCTGGGAGGCAGGTGACATGAAGGTGACTACTGAGGAGGAGGCTATGGGAGATCTCCCAGGACAGCAGGGGCTTATCTAGGGCGGAGTGGGTGGAGAGAGTGAGAAATGGAGAAAGTGAATTTTTATTTGAAGGTGGAGTGATAGGCTTGCTGATGGGTAGAGGTTGACATCAGTGGATGTCAAAGGTGGCATCAAGGGTGTCTCCCAGACTTCTGCTTAAGTGGTTGCTGTAATCATCCCCTGAGTTTGGAAGATGAAGCTAAACTTGAGTATGAATCTTCTAACATTCCCAACTATGTGACTGCTGAAAATGTCGCTTTTTGTCTCTGGACCTTATTGCAAAGGAGAAAAAAAAAATAACTATTTTTTGAGGTTGTTTAAAGAGTAAATGAAGTAACCTATGAAAATGCCCAGCAAGGAGACCGGACTTATCAATAACCTTATGTTGGATGTCACTGCTGCTCTGAGATTTATTAGTATTTACTACGCAGCTCCAGGGAACAGAGCAGCCTTGGATCCTTACATTCTAGTATGATTTTTTCTCAGATCCTAGCAATTGGCTTTGTTATTTAAAGCTGTGATATTCGAGGCTGGAAAACTTTTGTTGTCCCCAAAGGGCATGTTAACGTGAATGATCTTACTAATAATAACAAGTATTTATTAAGCACTTATTATTGTAAGCCATTTACATGCTTCGTCTCATTTATTTCTTACAGTATCCTATGCCGCAGGTACTTTTATTATCACTTCCATTTTACAGATGACAAAAACTGAGGTATCAAGGGATCAAATAATTTCTCCAGAAACTTCTAACTAGTAAGTGGAGGAGACTGGACTGCTTTATAGGGATGTTCAGAGATCCAGGTGGAAGGATCACCTTTCACAATGGAATTATAGGGATTGTGCCTGGTCGCTGTTGTGCCCCAGGTTAGCAGAAGTCCCGCGGCACCGCCCTAGCACAGCTCCTGAGACGGCGCGCTAGCACGGAGCGCCCCGCCCATCACCTGTAGCCCCGCCCACCCCCGCCCTTTGCCCTTTCCGCCGCGCTCCTCATCAAGCCACACCCTCTCTCCCAGCCCCGGCCGCCACGCCCCCTGCACGCCACACCCCTCGCCCGGCTGCGGGTAGCTGACGCACAGTCGCGCCGGCGAGCCCCTGGTCTCAGACCTGACGCGCGCCCCGGGCGACTCTTCCTCACAGTCCCTGCTCCGGCGCACCTCTAGTCAGACCGGGCGCTCAAAGTAGGGCGCAGCCTACGGGCCGGGCGGGCTCCGAGGGCAGTAGGCAGGCAGGTTGATGGGGATGCAGGCCGCCCGTCCCCGCGCGCGCCAGCCCGCTCCTCACCGAGCCCTGAGGGCCCGGCCTGAGGAAGAAACGCGCCTCCCGCAGCCCGCCTGGGGCTGGCGGCGCCGCCCGGGACCCCCGGCTCGCTCGAGGCGTGCCTGCGGGCTCCTGCGGCCGTCCTGGTCTGGGGTCCGCCCTCCGGGGAGCGGTCTGCTGAGGAGACCCGGGCGTCTCTGCCGGCCGCTTCGCGGACCGCGTCCAGGCGCCTCCCTTTTCCTCGCCGCCCTGGGGTCTCCCACTCGGCTCGCCCAGGCGCCCGCCCCTGCCCTGCTCTCCTGCGCCGCTGTCACCCAGCAGCCCGGGCGCTGGCGCCTCCTCCCACGCACTGTCATTGGCTTTACTCCGTATGAAGCAGAGTCAATCTAGGAAGAATCCCCAGGGTTGTGGGGTATTGGAGGGGTGATTTTTTGGGTGAGGAGGATTGGTTTGATTAGTATATGCTTAAGAAAATCAATATCTCAAAGAAAAAGAAAAATCCCAGGGTCTAGGTTTTTTTTTTTTTTTTTTTTTTTTTTTTTTAAACCGGTTACTTAAAAGGTCCTTTTAAAGGATCTCTCATCTGGGAGCAATTTCAGAAGATAAATTGGACTTTATTCAAGAAGCCCAAAGACACCCATTAGAAAGGAAAGTGGAGCCAACGCAAGGCATAAACCTCAAACATCGAAATCTCTAGGTGTCCCGCGGGGGTTGTGGTTTGGTAATTGCACAACCTATAGTTTTGAGCATAAGGAGGTGATTCTGGCGGTGAAAATGAGCATTGATCAAAGTTCACCTCCGTTTATAATTCCGTGGCCGACATTGTGTTCATTTTGGCTCAATGTTCTCTTATCCAAACTTGAAATAGAAAAGAAGCTTCAGTAACCTTAGTTTAAGGTTACTTACATGTAGGCAGTACTTGATTCTTCTCTAGGAGTCAGCCAAAGTGCTGTAACATCTCTTCTCACTTTGGGCTTCATTATGGAGCCTTAAAATGTAATCTGTAGTACAGTTTGCACCCTAGGTACGGGTATGACTGCACATATGCTGTGACTCTACATCGTGTACAACCAGAGAAATGAAAAGTTGTGCTCCATTTGTGTACAATGAATCGAAATACATTCTGCTGTCATGTATAACTAATTAGAACAAATAAAAAAAAAGAATAGTACAGTTTGTAGAAATGTATAGTACTTGTCTTCAAGTGAGGATTTTTTTTTTGTTACCATTCTTATTTCAAAATGTTTAAATTTGTTTCTTTTCTTGCCACCTCTGATTCATTTCAAACCTATAGTTTCGTTTTGTCTTCATTTTTCTCTTCTGATAGTCCTTTAGAATTCTACTGTCTTAACTTCAAAAATTAGTCAAATAAACCAGAGCATCTTGAAGAAAACAAAGAAATTCAACACTTGAATATGAATCAATGATCCCAACACTTCTCAAATTCTCAAAATCCTGTTTCTTAGTTTTGTCCACTTTTTCCTATTCTATTGTTTCCCATAACCATCTCCTATTTCTTCAGCCTTTCTCCTTTATTTATTTGACCGCATTAATATGATCTCAAATTCTGTATAGTATAAAATAAAACCTAGGAAGAGATCATTGATTAGGATACATTTAAACCAGATATAGTTAACAAACTATTAGAGCTCTGTCATTAGTTTATAATTTGTGCGTGGGGGTGGGGACTGGGGACTGAATGAACCTAGAGGTGCTCTAGCTGAGCTACATCCCCAGTATTTTCATTTTTTATTTCAAGACAGCAGCTTGCTGAGTTGCATAGGATCTTGCTAAGTTGTTGAGACTGGCCTGGAACTTGCATTCTTTCTGCTCAGCCTCCTAAGTGGCTGGGATTAGAGGCATGCCCCATCACCCCTGGCCTGACATTAGTTTATTATTTTATATTCTAAATAAACTTCTCTTTTTTTTCAAGAAAATATTTTGAAATATATTGAACTAAAGAATCTGTTATTTTATAGAATTGATAAGAATGTATTTGCTTGCTGTAAAATAGTCCTGAGAGGTTTTTATTATCAAATTTTAAGTAACTTTTCATTTTCTCTCTAATTTATTAAAAATTACTAAGGAATACAGGCAACATGTTCTACACCCATGTGCTTATGAGTAAACGAGGGCCACTGGCCAAAATATGGCTCGCAGCTCACTGGGAGAAGAAACTTACAAAGGCTCATGTATTTGAATGTAATCTAGAGATAACCATTGAAAAAATTCTTTCACCTAAGGTATGTTACCGATTAAAATGATAGTTCTTATTTTCCATGACTTCTGAAGAGGAAAGGACTTAAAATATATTGGCAAGAAAAAAGAAAATTTCTTGTCTAATGTTCTTTTTTTTTAAAATTTTTAGTCTTAGACACAATATCTTTATTTTATTTATTTATTTTTATGTGGTGCTGACGATTGAACCCAGTGCCTCATAAGTCCTAGGCAAGTACTCTACCACTGAGATAAAACCCCAGCCCCTTGTCTAATTCTTTAACATGGAAGCTGATGAAATGGATTCAGGCACAGGGCATTTATATCATAAAATACATTTGCAAAGCAATTTTACTTCTCATATGATTACTTTAATTGTATTGCATTTATTGCCTGAACATATATCAGTTTTGGGCTGGGGCTGGGGCTCAGCGGTAGGTAACACACTTGCCTGACATGTGTGAGGCACTGGGTTAGATTCTTAGCACCACATATAAATAAATAAATAAAGGTCTATCAACAACTTAAAAATATATATATTTAAAAAATATCAGTTTCCATTGGTAATTGTATCATATATTTATCATAAATACACTGGGCCCTGAAGAAAAAAGGGCATATTCTATGCATATTTTGTAATATTTCATATTCCCTAACAAAATACTGCTATACATAGTAGGTACCTGATAAGTACTTATTAGAAAATAATGAATGAATGAATTGGGAGCATAGGAAAAAGAAGGAAAATTAATTATAAATTTAAAAATATGTGAAATTATATCATAAACAAGAGTATTATGTTCATTATAAAACTATAAAACAACTATTAGAATTTATATGAAAATATTATAGCTCAAAACAAATATTAGAATTTGCATAAAAATTTGATATTTTTATATTAAGTGTCTTTCTGCTTGAGAAAAGGATGAATTATAATTAAAAAGCTACTATGGGCTGGGCACTGGGTTAGACTATTAATTTTTTAAATTTCCACAACAGCCCTCTGAAATCAACTTCTTTTGGCCTCAATGAAGTGTGGTAGTTGGCATGAACTTTTGTGTTGATCAGATTTATATTTTATCCTTGCTTTATTACTTAATAGTTATATTACTTATGCATGCCACTCAACATATATGAGTCCGGATTTTTTCTTCTGTAAATAGATGTTGTCAAAATTAAGTAAATCAATGTATGGAAAGCTCTTAGGACAATGCCTGGCACAAAATAAATATAGAATAAGTTATTAAACTGAAGTTCAGAGGATTAAGTTACTCAGCCTCAGCAATTGAGCCACAGGTTGAACCCAATTCTGCCTGACAGCAGAGTTTACATTCTTCCCATAATATTAATAATAATATACTTCACTTAAATGCCACAGTAGGTTACCTTTACTGAGTAAGCAAAACAGAAGTTAATAATTTTGCAAAGTGAAGTAGAAGTTAAGTGGTTTAATTTTAGAATATGGAATGTTTTTTTAAAGAGAAGAAATTCTTATGATTTAGTAATTTTCAAAGAACAGGATTCATGAACCTAATTTTTATTATTCTAATACTTCAAAAATTATTGAAAGGTGAAAATTGCACTTCGAACTTCAGGACACCTTCTTTTGGGAGTTGTTCGAATCTATAATAGGAAGGCAAAATATCTTTTGGCAGATTGCAGTGAAGCATTTCTTAAAATGAAGATGACATTTCGCCCAGGTATACATGCAACGTTAATTTGTCTCACTCTTGGTTCCCTTTTACATTTTTATGTTGTGTGGGCTCTTTTAATTGGCAGAACCCTGTAATTTCAGGCAAGAATAGTGAATGTAAACTTCATTTTGCTGAATCTAAGTTTCCATAGTTAAGAAAAAATTATATTCTTTCCCTTGTTCTTTTCCCGTGTTTTCAGGAAAAAGTTATGATTCCTAAAACTTGTAATGTTCCTGTGATTTGTGTAAGAAATACACTTAAAACAAGCAGATTGTGTAAGAACTCTGATATTCCATTTGTGATGTGTCATTTAGTCTGTTACGTCTGTTTTTGCTTCTATGAGAGAAATTAGAAATAGCATGACTGACAAAGTGTAAATATCAATAATTGTCATTGTTTTTAAAATTTGCAAGACTTTTAAGTTTCATGCTGTTTATGAAATATTGTCAAAATTTCCTGGCATTTTAAAGTGCTGGAGATATATATAAAGCCTTCAAATTTTAGTTTATGTAGCATCTGTTCTACTTTTACTACACCCATTATTTTCTACCCTCTGTGATGGTTATTTAGATACAGTAGGTCTTTCCTTTATCATTAGTGTTTAAGTTCCCTGGCAGAAGCATCTTTGACATTCCATTTTCTGAATCTCTTATAGTATCATCTTTTGTAGATTTAAGATTTACAGGTTTTTTTTTTCTTTTTCAGTTAAAATATTTGTAGAATCTCAAGATAGATTTATACTCACACTGTGGTTCACTTGCCCAAATATAATTTCATTTATATATTCCATAAATATTTATTGATTTCATACCTTGCACCAAACATGATATTTGACACACTGACAAACAAGATAAATAAGGTTATTTTTAGTCTGGGGAAGAAATCAGAGGATGAAAAGGTTTAAAAAACTTATTACAATACTTACAGATTGTCATTGTGCTATAAAGGAAAATAAACAGAACACAACAACAGAAAATAACAGAAGTTCACTTAGTTGGCCAGGAAAAGCCTTTCTGAAAGAACAGAATTTAAGCTCAGACTTGAAAAATGAGAAGTACCCAGTCATGTAAAAAGTCCCCGAGGGAATGGCATACTAGGCAAATGAAAGTGCAAGAGCAGAGGTCTTGAGGTGAAAAAAATGCTTGACTTTTTCAGGGAACAAAAAGGCTAGTACATTTGTGGTAAGTATAACAAGTGAAGAAGAGAGTGTCTTTAGATGATGCCTAATAGATTTGTAGGACTGGAGAGGCCCCAATTAGAAATCTGAATTTTATTTAAATGTACTGGGAAAATTGCTAAACTGTTTTAAGCATGAGAGTCATCTGATCTGTTTGCTTTTGCTTTTGCTTTTGATCTGGATGCTTTGTTAGAGAAAAAGGACTAAAGATGGACAGGAGTGGATACGGGGAAACCATTAAATAGATGAAGCAGTTGTTCAGAAAGTGAACATTTAATTGGGAATGTCTTACTTTATACCACATCAATGCTTATTGAATGTAATTCTTTAATTTTCAGGACTGGTTGATCTCCCAAAAGAGAATTTTGAAGCAGCTTACAACGCTATCACATTACCAGAAGAATTTCATGATTTTGACACCCATAATATAAAGTAAATTATTTTATTTACTTTCCCTCAACTTGATTTTTTTTTGATATTTTATTGTTTTCATATTCAAATTTTGTGAAGGCAAATGGAGTGTAGTTAACAACTAAACAAGTACACAGTTGACAAAGGCTTAAATATAGTATGACATTCCAAAGTGCAACAATAAAATGTATGCTTGTATGTTTATTGAATGTTGTATGCAATATTGACAGTATATTTATCTAGTCATTCAGTAAATATTCATTGAGTGCCTTTCCTACCAGGCTCTGTTCTTATCATTGAAGAGATAGCAATGAATCAAACACAGCTTTTGGCTTCCTGGATCTTACGTTTTAGTTGAAGTAAACTGACAATAAATACACAAGTAAATACACAGTACTCCAGGAAATGGTCAGATGATAAGTATGAAGAGAATAGAAAATAAAATAGGATGGTCAGGAAAGGAATTTCTGATAAGGTAAGAACAGAAACCTGAAGGAAGTAAAGGAAAACTCATTCAATAATGTGGAAAAATGTTCTGGAAAGAACAAGTGGAAAGGCCCCAAGAACACATTTCACATTTTCAAGGAACAGAAAGGAGGCAAGTGAGATTAGATCGAGTGAATGAGGAGCTGAATGGTAGAAAAATGTGGTCAGAGATGCAAGAGGTGCAGATGATATAGGGCATTGTAGTTTGCAGTAAGTCTTTTATTTCACTCAGAGATGAAGCACAGGTGTGTTTGTTGTGGTTTTTTGTTTTTTGTGGTGCTGGGAATAGAACTCAGGATCTTGGGCATGCTAGGCAAGTGCTTTACAACTTAACTACAACCCAGTGCTCCACAGTAAGGTTTTGAATAGAGGAGCGACCAGATCTGACTTGATTGCAATGCCTTCTCTCCGGCCACTTATTATAAGGGTAAAGAGAAGAAGAAGAGAGCCCTTGAGATTATCGAAGCAGGAAGTCCTGGAGAAAGAAGATAGTATCTGTGATCAGTTCTCACTCTTCATCTTATAGAGGTGGTAGCAATTTATAGATATGTGTGGAAGGCACAGCCAACAGGATTTGCTGATGAATTGGATATGGCTCTAAAAACAAAGAGGTGAAGGATGATTATATGATTTTAGGCATGAAAACAGAATTAGGATAACTAAGGAATGTCAGGTTAAAGAAGGGGAGGGAGAAGGAAGTAAGTTAAATCTTGCACATAAATTTTGAAGTGACTATTACACATTTCCAGTGGTCAGAATGTATGTGTTCTCCTTAATTCAGATGTTGAAATCTACCCCCTAAGGTTATTGTACAAAGAGGTGGGGCCTTTGAGTGAGTGATGATTAGATGAAGAGGATGGAGAGTGCTTGTGGATGGCATTAGTGCCCTTATAAAAGAGACCAGGGAAGGCTTCCTTGCACCTTCTACCACCTGAGGACACAGCAAGAAAGCACCATCTATGAGGAACAGGACTTCACCAGACATCCAATCTGTAGGCATCTTGATTTTGGACTTCTCAACTTCCAGAACTGCACAGTAAATTTCTGTTTATAAATTACCTCATCTCATGTATTTGTTACAGCAGCCCCAAAGACTGGGAAGTCCAAAGTCAAGGTGCCAGCAGATTCAGTGTCTAGTGAGGGTCTGCTTCCTGGTTCACAGATAGCAGTCTTCTCACTGTGTCCTCATATGACAGATCTTGCAAGGCAGCTCTCTGGGGCCTAATAAAGGCACTAATCCCACTTCTGAAGGCAGAGTCTTCATGACCTAGTAACTTCCCAAAGACCTCACTTCCTAATGCCGTCACATTGGTGATTAGATTTCAACCTATGAATTTGGGGGAACACAACGTTCAGGTTATGGCAGGAGTGGGTGTCTATTTTGAATGCTGTTTGTTAGCACAAGTAGGATAAAGACTGAGAACAACCATTGGATTTGGCAACTTGGATATATGTATATATAAAAAACTCATGATTATATGTGTATGTGTATGTTATGTATGTATTTATGTGTACGTATGTAGTGTATATGTATACATATAAAACTCCTGTTTATAAATAATAATATTGAGAAAATAAAAATTTTTATTTTATAATAAACCTGTTTTTTTCTTTTAAGGGTTTTTTTTTCTTTTTAAGGATGCTTCAAATTCATTGTGTTCTATTCTTATGTTTTCCTCAATCTTATATTCCTCTATAGTGCAATTGATGTTACAGAACACTTTACTCAAAACCAAAGTAGACCTGAAGAAATTACACTAAGAGAAGATTATGCCAATGATCTACTTTTCCAAGCAGGGAGCTTTGGTGAGAATATATCAGAAATCAAAATTACAAGTCATAATCAATTATATTTACATTTCTCTGTTGACACAATGCCAGTAGAAATATCTATAGAATGAATACTTTCATTTATAAATATAATCCCTAATAAATTTTCCCTGCCATTTTCTGGTACAATATCATCTCCAAGACTCAGTCTTAGAATGTATTTCTTTCCCAGTATACATCTCTTTGTTGACTACCTACTGTGGCAGCTGCTGTCACAGACTTACACAATACCAGAGTTTAAAGGAGCTGTTTTTGCCCTCAACTAACTTCAGGCTGGGAGAGAGACATGCAAATAAACAATTGCTATAATTAACACATATACAAATTTTTATATGTATGCTACATTAAATGTCTTCAAATATATTTCCTCCAGTGTATAATGAATATTAGTTGTAAAATAACAGATTTCAAATCAGCTTGGGGGTGAAGAATAGGAAATACTACTACTGAATAAGGGATTGATTATAAAATAGAAACTGATTTTTGAAATGTTAAAATATGTTTGGGTGAATGTACTTGACAATTGAAGTGATAAGTTTTAATTCAACTGTATAGTATTTGTTCTTTTTTTTTTGGCATCTACCACACTCTGTCTTGTAACATGATATTTATACACCTTCTTTTTTAGTCAGCAAGCTTCATAAGGGTAGGATCTAAGTCATGTTCATTTTTTAATTTCTTATAGTACCCAAAACAGTGAACATAGCAGGAGGATGGCCTAAACCTGTCTTGGGTCAGGGAGGGAGGTCAAGGGTATAATGCTCAAACCACATCTCTAGTCTTGGCTTCTCATCCACACTCTCTTTATGTAACTCTTGCTATCTATAGTTGTTTCTCAAGCAATCTGGTGAAGGACTAGTTTTATAATTTTTGTCAATTTCAAATCTGTCTATATTGTATTTTAATTTTGTATAAATAAATTACTAGACTTGAAAATGGATCATTAGAAAAATTAAAAATTTCAAGAAATAAGCCTCAAGTTTTTGTTATTAGAGTTTTAGTTACATAAAACTACTAATTGCTATAAAACTTCCTAAAGGTTTACTTCTAATTGCTATTATTTATTATGGACCAGCACCAGTCCGCAGATCATATTTTGAGTAGAATAGGTCTCTTGCTGGCTGTATTCCTAGACCTAGAAATGTGACATATTGGCAATGACATAATTATATTCTCTTAACTACCCAAAACACTCTTTTACAATTTTCTCTGCAAATTCTGCTATTTTTCTTCATGCCTGAAACTTTAAGATTACTTTCAACTACACTTTCTACCATCTTCATATTAGTGCTGATTTAAAACCCACACACAGACACACACCTAAAATGTCTCTTAGGTCTTTCTATTTACTTAGCCACCAACATAATTCACCAGTACCAAAGGCCTGGAGTACAGCACCACCCACCTGCAAATCAGCCATTCTCTTCCCACATTTTACACATCTCTGCAAGAGCAGTTGTCTTTGAATTTTTTTTTTCATATCACATTTTTTGCTTAAGTACCTTGTCCTTATGACACAGTATCAAATCCCTCTGCTTATCCTTGAGGCCTTATATCAATTTATCACCTTTATTTTATCAACCTTGTTTGTCTTACTCTTAATATAGACACTTTATTCAAGTGTCTTACCATCCAATCAATACAATTTAGTTGTTCACAGTTCTGTGTGTTGTATAATTTTTTAAGAAGTGGGAAGAACATGTTCTTAAAAGATCAACAGAGTTAGATTTGAATCTGGATTTTCTCTGTTGATTTGCTCTGTTGTACTGGACTTCTCTGAACCTTACTGCCCTGTCACGAAAGTTGAGATACTACTAGCAGCATCATAGATTATTTCTTTTCTTTTCTTCTTCCTTCAGCCTTCTCCACCAATATGGGATTTTCTCTTCTTCAAAAACAACCTCAAATATTTCCTTTGAGAAATATTTAATATTAACCCATCAAATTTTGGGTTACTACATAAAATTGGGCTACTATATAAAATTGAAGGTAGTGATTATTTATTTTCTGTAATCTCAGATTCTTATGATGCTCAATGCTTAGAAGATAGTGTCTGTTCATTAAGTCCTATTCTTAACTATGCTTCTCTAGTTCATGTAATGAGCACTCAGGTAATGCTAGCCATTTTAGTGTTATCATTTTTACTGCTCTATTAACATATTCAATGGACATTATGAGTCCATTATTTAATATTTTTAATATCTTTCCATTTTCCTAAAAAGGTAGATATGCTTCTTATTTTCCCGATTCTCCTTAGGAGTAAAACCACTGAAGCAATTGTCCTTGAAATGATGTAATGCTTGGTCAAGCAGTATTGGACCTACCTACAGTAGAGGAAATCATTTTACTATCATAGTATTTCTGCCTTCTAGGACATTATTAAACTATATCACAACTTTAAACTCTACCTAATTTTTTTGCATTCTTTCTATTGGGAAGATTATTAAATAAACTAGAATTCTAATCTCTACTGATTAATTGAGTGACTTTAGTTGAACAATTCAAATAATTATTTCAGCTTTTCATTTCCTCATAAAATGAGGGTGAATTATGCTAGATAATATCTCATTTTCCTTCTAACCCTAAAGTTATGTGTTTCTATGACTAACTTAGCATTAATGACATATATTATTTAGGGGAAGAATCTGAAATTCTTAGAAGACATAGCTTCTTTGATGACAACATATTACTGAACTCCAGTGGTCCTTTAGTTGAACACAGTTCTGGAAGCCTTATTGGAGAAAAGTCTTTGTTCTATGACAGTGGAGATGGATTTGGAGATGAAGGAGCTGCAGGAGAAATGATTGGTATGATGTCCAGTCATATAGAAATTAAATATTTATTACTATTAGTAGATTTATTACATCAAACTAAAATTTCAGCTGTGCTTCTGTATCAAGTAGGTCAACTCATTTTTCAGACAAGCTTTCAAAATCTATGGTATATTTAAGCTAGTCTTAAGTAAATAGCCATCTGTTTAAACACATTTTCTATAAAAGTTTGGAACTACTACCCAGTTTTTATAAAGTCCTAATTTTGGGAAGGGAAGGAGTGAGTTCAGTATATCCCTCAAAATACATACTAGATTATTTGCTGGAAAACATAGCTTTCTTTGACACAAATCATGGGACAGCTATTCTAAAGAATCTTTCTGGCATTTTATATTACCATCTTATATTTATATTATGATATTATTATAATCATAGAAATAGGGTAGACAAAAACTGAGAAAACTAAATGTATATATTTAACCCATCATCCTAGATGGGGAACACCTAAAAAAACTTCTAATATATAATATGTAATTATATAACAATATAATAATATAATTATATAATAATAGGAAAAATACTATTAAGCATAATATTAATATAATAATATATAAGCTCTAGATTATTATTTCCAACCTATTTTACTATGCCTGTGTGTCAATATCATTGAAATACTTGCAGAATCAAGAACTTTGAGCTTAGTTAAGTTTAAAAATTGTTTGTTAGCTGTTCAGATATAGTTTAAATGTCTTCCAGTACACATTAAAACTCTTGATTATTCCTTCACAATGCCTTTGTATAAAGTAATGTTAATAAGTATTTAGTGAACAAATGACAGATTCAAGTCTGTATGACGAAAGTGTGTGTTGTTTTTTTCAAGACAATCTATTGCAGGATGATGAGAATATCCTGTTAGAAGACATGCCTTTGAACAGAGAAATCTCCCTTCCTCCTGAGCCTCCCCATGCTACAGTGGGTATGTTGAAGTTTTCCTCTGTGTAGAAAGTCAATGCAGACTAATATTGATATTAAGCCTTAGAACTTCTGAGTTCAAGCAGCAGTATAGTGCAGTGAATGATAAAGACTGTTGTCCCTCAAACTCTTAGAAGGACTCTAGATAATATAGAATAGGAGGTTGGTTCTAAGACAGGTGGAATGAAGGGTATTTAATTAGGAATGAGTTGAGTATGAGAACATGTTTAAATCCCCTGCCAAAACTATGCTTTAGAATCACTGAATATATGTTACATGGAAAGAAAAAATTTTTTAAATAGTATGACTTGACAATCTGTATACAATTTGAGAGAAATTATAAATGGAGCTATTTTCCCTATTTGAAATTCTTACAAAATATCTTAGATGATTTAGGTCTTTTAAGCTGATTTTTCTTAAAAATCAGAGGTACTGGGATTATGGCTCAGAGGTAGAGCACTTGCGTAGCATGCATGAGGCACTGGGTTCAATCCTCAGCAACACATAAAAATAAAATAAAGATATGTGTCCACCTATAACTAAAAAATAAATATTTAAAGAAATTAGAGGTACAACTAGCCTGATTTTGATTCTTCACGATTTTTGATGTTGTATTTACTTTCCAAAACAATAATCAAAATTGAAAATGTAAAAGGAGGAGTAAAATTTTAGTTTTGGTTCTTTATGAGTCAATTGATAAGTGATCCAACAGAATATAAATATTTGAATGGACATATCAAATTTATGTCAGTCATATATTGCTACCACTGTTGTTACTGCCACTGAGTGTAGCCTACCTTTAAATGACTTGTGTGCACAGAGAATGATGATACTCGACTCACCTAAATACTGTGGGTCCCAGTCCATATAATCCTGAGTCTCTTCATCTCTATTAAATATATGAGTCTAAGAATTAGATAAGGCTCCCATTAGCAATATAGATCTCTACTCTGCTTTTACTTTAACTCTCATAGTCTTCTAGCTTACAACATGACTATATGTTTTTATAATTACTTTTATGGTGTCATTGATTAGTAGAACCAGATAATCCAGATTACATGCGTCTACCTGAAAATGAAAAAATGAATGAAACAACATTATTGTCAAATGAAGAGGAAGGATTTACTCTTGATCCAATCGATATTTCAGGTCAGAGGCACTATTTATCTCCAACACACTGCTATCATGTTTACCTTGAGATATTTGTAGTAATCCACAAAATATTCTAAGAGGTAGTCAATCTAGTAAAAGCATTTGTAATACAATAGGAGAAGAGCATGAAGGAAATTTGAGATGATTCTTTCATTATACTCATTCCTGTTTGAATAATACATCCAGTTTGGGAAACTGGAAAATTAAAAACTGAGTTTAGTTCAGGAAGTTATTAAGCCATTATTCTGTGCTGGGGGTAGGAATGAAGAAGACATGGTTCCTGCCTTTAAGAAGTTTTCAGTACAATCAAGATAAATAAACATGCAAGTGAATATAGGGCAGAAGAAAGGCATTGTGCCCTCTAACATTTAGCCTCTGACATTTAACATGTTTTTAGAAATAAACAGTAAGTATGAATCTCATATGTAAATAGGTCCTTTAGGATTATACTAATATTAGGATTATACTAATATTAATATATAATTTTAAATTATACTATTTAAAACTAGAATATTCTCATTTTAAATAGTATAATTGATATAGATTTCAGTTTATAAACTGAGGCATGCAAAGAATAAAGCGTTCCAATTTTTTCTTTACTGAATTTAACTCTGAGCTGCTATCCCACATGGCTGGTGGGAAATTCAATCTGCACAACTCCCCTATGTTCTTGGAGTGTTGTAGTACCAAAGTTTAGGGGAAGGGTGTGAGACGTGAACCTGTAGTCATCAGCTACACCAGTTAGTAGTGACCACTGTCCCAGCTCCACAGCCAGCTGTATAGTGTCTTGTGCTCCCAGGATTTTTACTAAAGCACACCAACAAGCAGGTTTATGTTTTTTCTGGCTCCATCTGATCTGGGATCTTCATAGACTGGGAAATCTAATCCTTGCTCCCCTTTTGCAGCTTTACTAAAGAAAAGCTTGACTTCTGCTTTCTGCCTGGTAAAATTCCCTAAAGGAGTGAAATTCCACAGACCTAGCTTCCTACCTTGAATTTATACATGAATTTAATTAGAGGAGAGGAAAATACACTGGACAAATACAAATGAATGTTTCAGAAGGTTATCCTGGTACATAGGCATTTTAAGGAACCTTCAGATTGGTTAACTTCCCTCTCAATGGAGCCTCTGCTTCAAGCTTCCTCAGATGCCTACTTAGCAAGTCAACAGAGTCCCTCATGAGTACTTTCAAGCAGCACCTTTAAAAATATATCAGCTTTTGGCTGCTCAGGAATTCTAGTTGTGCAGAGACTTTACAAAGCATCATGTTCAGAAAATAATGGATTTTCTTCCCAGTGCAACTCTGCAGGTTGTAGACATTTCTTAGACATGCAGTGCCTGGAGTATTATTTTATCAAGCTACACAACCAATCACATTTATGCCTCTTTCTTATATTTAGACATTGCTGAGAAAAGGAAAAGCAAAAAGAGAAAACTGCTCATTGATCCAGTCAAGGAGATCAGTAGCAAAACTATGCATAAGCAACTTACTTCCTTTGCGGATACACTCATGGTTTTGGAACTTGCACCTCCTACCCAGAGATTAATGATGTGGAAGAAGAAGGGAGGAGTGGACACCCTGCTGTCAACTGCTGCCCAGGATCTGACTCATGCTGAACTGAAAATGGTAATCGTTTCCCTTCTATCACATGAGTGCAATGTTTGTTTAAAATTAAATAAATACTTATTTGAATACATATGTGCAACAGAATTTGAACTTGTAAAAAATGGCTCCTCATTTTAAAATTAATTTGTTGGAGATCTATCTATCTATCTATATCTATGAATTATAATTTCTGCTTTTTAGCATCTATGCTTATGCTTTACTGGGGAAAAGAAACAGGAAATAAAAATGTATGTTTTTACAGTTATTTACAAAGTGCTTTCTGTCCTCTGGCTTTAAACTTGGAAGAAAATTGATACAGAAGGAGTCAGTAAGGGAAGAAGTGGGAAACCAATACATAATAGGTGAGATTTCCTAATTCTGTTGATGTTGAGGGGAATGTGGAAACAAAAGTTTCAACTTACATTTTAAAATGAAAATGGAATCCAATTCCATATTTTTTTAGTAGAAAGGCTATCTCTAGAAAAATATGTTAATTTAAAAGTTACTTCAGTATTGCATTTTTCTGCTTTTCAGATCAATTTTTGTTCCAGATACTTCATTAAAAAGATGAAATATTATTCTTATTCTTACTCTTTCTTACTTTCCCATCCCCAAAAGTCGTACTCACAAACCCTCAAAAAAGAAAATATTTATATCTATCAGGATAATGTTTAACTTTAAAACAACTAACATGAAAAACTATATAGGAACAAGAGCTATATAATTAAACTGAGGCAGATATTACCATCCACCCAGAGGTACACGGAGTATTAATAATAGCTGATTATTATTGTGACAATTATAAAGTAATAATAAAACCAACTTCTGTTGTCAGTGAGCCTCCACTTCCCAATCTACTGAAAGCATTAAAATGTACTGAACAACGTAATGAACTTGAGCTATCCACGTTGTCTTGTGAGTGAACGTGTGAACGTGTGAGTGTGGAGGGGACTGCTGACAGAGGATGGGAGTGAGGTGATAAGAGACAGAGGAGGGGAGTGGAAGATCAACATGGTAGACATAGGGGAACTATAGAAAGTTTGTGTACCCTTTGATTAAATTCGTGGATTCCAACTGGTCTCCAAAGTTTTCTTTTGTAACAGCCATATCTCAATTCAAGTTTGAAAGGTACTTTGTTTGACAGCTTGAAAGAACTTTACTTTCCTTGATAATTCAGAGGTCTCCAGGGTAGAAGAACCACATTACCAGAAAGAGTTAATTCAACCCCAAACTTGGAAGGATGTGATTGATGAATTTAAGGGTAACTCTCATGAGAATATCAATAAACATATTAACTCTGAGGTAAGTTAACCAGAGAGAATCACAAAAATGTTCTTTTTCTGACAACTTATAGTGAAGGACTGTTGCCTCTGATAGATCTTCTTACATTGACAGTTCATATTTCATCTTAAAATGTTCTATAGTTTCTTTAGTAAGTGAAAGTACTATAAGATAAAGCATTATTTTTATTTGTAAGGCAATATTCTTTACAAGTTTAGAACAGTGATTCACAGAGTAGAATTATTTCACACTGAAATTGTATTTTACATGATATATGAAGTGAATGATAGTCAATCCTTGAATTTGGCTATGTACTGAGAATCTTACTAGGCCCCACATTCAATATGTCATGTAATCTTTTAGGACTCTAGCCAGTAAACATATGTTTTATTTCTCATTATAAGTTCACCCTTCCTACCTCTAAGAACATTTTAGACCTACCAGTGACCTTGACCTTCAATCTGAAAGATTATCTGAAGTCCATGACCAAAATAAATTTTAAAATTTTTATTTAAAGACATAATTTTTATTTGAAAAACAGCTATTTGAAAACATAATTGGAAACAATGTGCTTTAAAATATGTTCTCAATTGTCACTTTATTAATGGCACAAATGTAATATTATAGTTATACCAGATAAAAATAAACCAGTGCTTTTCTGGTCTCTTCTATCTTCACTGTATTTGATAACCACTCAGGGAATTCAAAGTTAACCCACATTGAAACTGAATGCCCTTGGAAGGAAATACAGCTTCACAGTACATTAAACAGAACATGTATTACTAAATACTTGATAATATATTAGATATGTACTGGGTTGCCAGTACCATCTTCTGTGTTTGGGCTCTGGCATTTCTTATAATGTACCTACTGAAAATTGTAACTAGGTAAACTTACTTAGTTTATGATTTTTGAAAGGAATATGGAAGTGAAGTTATCACAGATATATTAACAATACAGATTTTTTTTTTCAATCTTGGAATGGAAGGAAGGAGATTGATGTACTGGTTCTTTGGAACTCTTACTCTTATATCCTCTGCTATGCTTTAGCCTTCAATTCCATTATTAGGTGGCTTCCAAAATAGTGAACAAATATGAAATATAGTGAAGTATGGGAGCACTGTTAGTTTGAAGGGACAGGAAAATATTGATTCTAATGAATCATTTTCAAATCCTCATAAAACAATTTTATATACAATAACTACAAAATTAAGAGTATCTAAACTGTGGGAATAAAAGAAAGTAAAAGTGGAAAAACACAATAAGTCACCATAAATGTGTACAATAAAAAATAAAATGTAGCTGAGTATAATGGTAGGTGCCTAAATCCCAGCTACTAGAGAAGCTGAGGCAGGAGAACTGCATGTTTGAGGGCCCACGGCAATCTAATGAGAATTTCTCAAAATAAAAAAAGGCCTGGGGATATAGCTCAGTAGTAGAGTGAGGTGCTGGGTTCAGTCCCCAGTACCGTAAAAACAATAATAATACAGTTTCTTGTAGTCACTAAAAAATTTTAAAGCTAAAGTAAAAATTAGCAAACTCTGTTGGAGGAAGCTCTGAAGGTCAGGGATGAGAGCTGGGAATGAAGCTTGGAAATAAATGAAAAGGGCTGACAGCTTTATAGCCATGCAAAGGGGAGGTGATGGCGGGGAATGGGAGAATTTCTGGCTTTCTCTTTTTCCTTCTTCCTTTGTCTTTTATCCTCCTTTCAGAGGACACGGTTTTTCCTTCCCTCTTGCCAGTGATGGCTCCAGCAGTGGTGTCAAAAGTCCTGTCATGCCCTGGGTAGGGATATTAATATCCCTTCCCTCACTCTCACTCCCTCTGCTTGCCCACTGCAGGTCTCTTCCTCTGCCACCTGGTACTGGCCTGAGAGGGAGAGGACTGGGGCTTTATAAAATGCTTCAAAGGGAAGTGATCTCAGCAGTAGAGACTGTTTGATGAAGCCTGAAGTGGAGAGGGAAATAGGAAGGAAAAGGATAGGGAGCAAGGCAGGAAGGGGTGTGCAGGGTTTTCATCTGTGTGAAGCACATGAGAAAAAGGAAGGTTTAAGTCAAGGCCTGCCTGTATGGGAAATTTCAGAAATAATATTTTGAGAATGTGGGTAGCATTTAAATTAATTTGAGAAACAAATATTCATTTGATTAAATCATTTAACAATATTAGATTATACCTGTGATAATCACTACCAGAATGACCTATCTTTGTCTAATTTACTTTAACAGGATCTTATCAAAATGGTTTATTCAGCTGCTGAAGAATCACCTTTGATGAATGCTTTCTTGACCCAAGAAAATTGTCAGGTTGAATTGGTAAATATATGGATAGTTTTGGGGATATTCTTAAAAACTTTGTTCCTAAATATTTAATATTCAATCTAAAATTTGTTTTTTAGGGCTGTCATGTTACTTTCTAAATTTATAATTAAATTCATCATTTAAGCAGAGATGTATCAGTTCTTTTGTTTTCTTAATTTATTTTGAAATGTCAAATAATTATATGAGATTTTTACCAAAGATTTTAAAATATTAAGAAATCACTGTTGTAAGCTTTTCTAATTAGCATCTCTAGAGAAACCATGCTGTCTGTATTAGGGATACAGACTAGGGCATTTAAAATTTTATTTTATTTACAAAATAGTGAGAGAATTTTTTTTTCCTTAACATATGGCTCAAGCTTGTATCTGTACAAGACTTCTGGAAATCAGAAAATGGTTTGCTCATCAGACCACATGTTGATAGCAAAATGAGAAGTAAAATCTAACTCACCGACTCCCTATGCACTGCCTTGTATCTCTGGTCCTTGTCCCAGAATACAGAAAGCATTTTTAAAAAATAAATTCTTTTCTTGTTTTCTTTTCTTTTCTTTTTTTTTTAGATATACATGACAAGAGAGTACAGAAAGCATTTTGAATTGTAAGGAATTTCAGCAAAAATTCTTTAGTAAACGATATCAAAACACCTATTAGTACCTGGTGTTAACTGGCTTTAAAATAAGTTATCTTTATAATAAGTTCTAAGACTATTAGATTTTTTTTTCAGACATGAAAAATAGACTGAATTCTCTAGATAATCTAGGACAGAAGAAATAACTTGAACTTTTTACCTGAAACATCCAAACAGCTGAGCCAGAAGTGAACTGATTCTTTTTTTTTTTAAAGTTGTAGTTGGATACAATGCCTTTATTTTAATTTTTTGAGGTGCTGAGGATCCAACCCAATGCTTCCCATGTGTGAGGCGAGTGCTCTAGCACTGAGCCACGTTCTCAGCCCTGAGCTGATTCACTTTTGCCACCCTCTTTGCTCCCATTGACAGTTTATTTTCATACATGGTCAAGCAAACCACACCACAGCACAAGTTCAGCTGTTTTAATAATCCACTGGGCTTTCCCCACAATAGATTCAGTTGTAGGATGTCAGATAGATCAAATGGACAAGCGCTAGCAAAATACACACACGATGCTGAGCCTTTTTCTGGTTATTTGGGCCTTATAGGTGAAGCTACAGTTTCATGGATTTTAACAAAACTTTTTACATTTCAGAAATAGCATTTATATATTTAACAATAAACACGAGTATAGGTAAACTAATTTACCCAAGGACAGACCAGAAGGGAATAAACATGAATCATACCTAGAGAGATTTCAACAACTCCTCAGAAAAAAAATGACTATATTTTTAAAATCAGTCTCACTGGGATACAAGGTAGGATACAGGACAGGCAGGACCATGCTGCATAGCTGGTGGGAATGGGGACTCAGCAGTTTCTGGGGGCACTCAGCAGTTTCTGGACGGACTCAAAAGGGTCCCTTTAGCCTTAAATGATTTAAAATTTTGAAAAATGTAATCTTATTTCTTTTCTTGTAAACTTCATGATAGTTTTGTTTCTGTTATTGTTGGAGTTAATCATAACCTAATTTTTTCCATTTTTTTAAACATCTGAACCCCATCCTTAATTATTTTTCCAAACCCTCTGACAATATAATAAAACCCATTTTAGTATATATATATATAAAATATATATTAATTGATCCAACAGATTCTTTTTTTTCTCTCTTGAAGATAACCTCTCTGAGCTCATTGTCTGCTTGTTCTAATCCAAACCAATTGCTCTCTAGGTCGGCTGCACAGCTTTTATTTCTTTATCATAAATATGGGAATTTCCAGAATATTCTGGAACTTTCTGAAATCATCTTGGAGTCCATGAAATTGAAAGTACTTTGAAAATTTATTTGATCTGCAGATTTATAGGAAGCTAGACAAATAGCAAACAGTGTGATAACAGTGAACAGGTAGTGTGTGGCATGGTCAGAGCTAGTGCAGGAAAAATGATAAAGTAGGTCAGATCTGTGCCACTTTTCTTCCCCCAACCCTTGGTAGGCCTGCTCTTTTATCAGATTCATCAACACATTTCCTATGATAATTTCCATTCTCAGAAGCTCATAAGGTGTTTATTGGAAGGGTAAAATTTTACAATTTAAAATATTGAGGTATTTCAGAAAGTGGTTAAGTTTTAAAGACTGAAAAAAATGAACCTATTCAGATAATATGACAGGCAGTTGCTTGACCTTTTTGGACAAGACACGCTCAAAATTGACAAGGTTTCTAACCCAATTGTCATAAACTACTAAACAACAGTTATTTTTAGAGCTCCAGAATCACCAGGGAAATTCAAATAAAGGTCTTTACAAGGCAGTTTTTCTAGAGCTTTAAGTTTATTCTTGTCAACTGAGTTCAGTTTGACTAGAAATAGGATAGTCCCAGCAGAAAGCAATGTCTTGGCTAACTTTACTTTTCAAAGCACCTAAGGGCACAATGCTCTGGGAGCATTATCCAGACAGAATGCAGAATCTCCTACTTTAGATTTCCTTATCAGAAGACAATCTGGAGAGCAAAGTTATAATCCTGCAAGGCTCATCTATATTTGTGTTAGTCTTATTCTCTCCATTATCATAAGCTCTTTATTTGGCAGAACTTGGTGTTATATTTCCCATAGCAGTGAACGCTATGCTTGACCAATAGTTAACATTGAGTAAAATTTGCTTAAGTGAAATATTTCTCAATCATTCATACAGGAGTCATTGGAGAATGAACAAAACACTGAAGCAGAGAAATGGAATAGAAGATTACTTCAGATGTTAAATAGTTTGCGGGTGAGATGGTCAAGTTTGGCAACTGTTTTCATTTTTATATGTAGTCCTGATTCAGTAACTATAAGCCCAGCTAATAATTCAATTATTATGGAAGAAGAAGAGAATGGATATTAAAGGACAACTAGCAGTTGCTACTACAAAGACTGTACAAAAATTAGTTCACAATGAAGCTTCAAGTGTAATTGTATTTCTTTTCTTGTAAATGTTATGGTTTGTTGTTGTGATTGTTGTTGTTTGGGTTATTACCTCATGTTTTCCATTTATTTACTGTTCATATACCCATACTTAATTACCTTTCCAAACTCTGTGACAATATAATAAAACTCCTTTTAGTATATGTATATCTCAAATTATTAATTGATGTGTCAGTTCCATTTTTCCCCCTAAAAATAACCTTCTTAGAGCTCATCATCCTCTTGTTCTGATTCAAGCTAGTTGCTCTTAAGGTTTGCTCCATAGCTTTTATCCTGGGACATTCCTTTATCTTAAACACAGGAATTTCTTTGTTCCTTTTTAGTTCCTCTATTTCTTGGTGCTTGATCATCTTTTATCCTAAATGTTTTGGTAATTAACATCCTCTCATAATTTCCTAAGATAACAGTGTGTAGGAAATTTGACCTCACAAGACTGAAAATTTCTTTGTTTTACCTTGAACTTAATTTGTTGTTTCTGGATATAAGTTGGAAATAATTTCTCTCAGATGCTGAAAGCTTTGTAACATGGATTCTTGTGTTATTGAAAAGTCAGACTCTGCCTTGGTTGGTGATCCTTTGTAGGTGAACTTTATTTTCTCTCTGGAAGTTTTTAGATCTTTTCTTTATCCTTAGTGTTCTGAAATTTAATGGTGATGTGCTTTTTTTTTTTTTAATGTTAAGTTCACTGTGTTGACCATGAATGGGTTCTTTTAATCAAAAATTCCATGTTCTTGAGCTCTAGGATTTTTTCCCCCTTGGACTTTCTCCTTTTTGTTTATTTGTTTTCTTTTCTTGGAGGGCTTATGGATCTGATAGTGGATCTCCTAAATTGATCCTTTAATTTTTTTGTTTTGTTTTGTTTTGTTTTTGGTACTAAGGATTGAACCCAGGGATGCTTAACCACCAAGCCACATCCCTAGCCCTTTTGAATATTGTATTTAGAGACTGGGTCTCGCTGAGTTGTTAAGTGCCTCACTAAATTGCTGAGGCTGGCTTTGAACTTGTGATCCTCCTGCCTAAGCTTCCCAAGCCACTGGGATTACAGGCATGTGCCACTGTGTCTAGCTGATACTTTAATTTTTTAAAAAATATTTTTTAGTTGTTAATGGACCTTTATTTTACTTATTTATATGTGGTGCTGAGAATTGAACCCAGAGCCTTCAAACATGCTAGGCAAGTGCTCTACCACTGTGCTACAACCCCAGCCCCTATCCTTTAATCTTTAAAACATATTTTATCTCCTATATTAACTTCCCTTGGCTTTGAACCCTTTCACTCTCTGGAAGATTTCCTCAACTTTGTGTTCTAGTCCTTACAAAATTTTTATTTCTGCTTTCAACTTTTTGTTTTCCAGGAGTTTTTTTAAGGTTATTAACTATGATTTTATAGATTCCTAATCTTTGATTTAATTATTTATCCGGTTTTTAAGATAAAATCTTTATTGAGGTATGATTAACATCAGTATACAGTTAGATAAGTTTCAATTTATGTGTAAATCTGTGAAACCATCACATTCAGGATGACATTAATGTATCTAAAACCCCCGAAGTTTCCTTGTCCCTTGACAGCCCCCACCCCATCACTTGCACTGACCCCGCATCTCCAAGCCACCACTGATCTTTCTCCACTATCAGCCTAACTGCTTTTAATAAATGTGAAACACTTCTCTTCACTTCAGAGATTTCTGTTTTCTTTTGTCCCCTGCATCCTCTGTCCTTGGCTCTCTTAAATACATTCTTTTTTGCTTTAAATCTTTAAATCTGCTGCCTAGGAAATATAAGCATGATGCCAGTGGTTCAGGAACCAAAGGAAAGGGAGAGGCTGGTTGCTTTACTGTATAGATGTGGAGTGTCCCTTAATCTCCATGTTTGTGGTGTGATACTTCTCCTTGCCCATCCACAGTGCCAGGGTACCAAGACCAGAGCCTCAGTGGTTGGTACCTCCAGAAAGACACCTTCTTGCCTTCTGCTGTATGAGTAGTCATCTGGTTCTGTGAGGTTGAGGAGTGTCAGAATGTCTAACTCTCAAGGAATTCTGGTTTCAGTCTTCCCCTAACCTCCAGCTTTTAACATTCTCATGTCTCCAGTTCCTGGGTTTTCCCAAGGTCTGTGTCTTATGCTGGCCTGCCTTGGCTGGCTTTCCTCCTTGTTGACGCACGGGTTGCAACCTTCTCTACTCTGCTAAGTCAGTTATGTATTCCATTTCTGTGTCTTTATTTCTTTTGTCACTTTTTTATTCCTTCATTTTAGAGGGTTTCTTTAGGAACAGAAATAAGCAGATGTGTTAAATATTGAATATTTGACCCCTAAAGATTTTTCAAAAGAATTTTTGAAATTGAAAAAGTGGTTCCTGCTCCCTCCAGGTGAGGGGATGGCGGTGGGGGGCACCCAATCCACATCTTGTCTCTCAAGAGAGGAAATAAATGAAGACTGGGTTACCATCTCTGAAAGGTTGCTGACTCTAGGCTACATTTTCGGTTAAGATAAAAGCACAATAAGATATTTCATTTATTAATTTGTTAAGGATTATGAACTGGAAAAACATAATATTTCTAAAAGTATTTTATAATTATCCAAGGAATACAATACTCAGGGTTATCAGACAATATTTACTATACTCTTTCTAACTAAAAAAACGATGCTTCTCTAGGAATCTGATTCCAAGGCCTAGACTCTAAAAAAGGAGTTATCTTCATCCATAATTATATACTTTATTATACCTCAATTATTTCTAGTAGGTACATGGGTGCCATATGATGAATCCAATATCTTTTAAATCTGTAGGAATAAAACTGAAAGATGTTTACTTATTTATATAAAATGTACTTCTGTATTTACCACTTAAGTTGTATATTGTCTTCCCTGCCTCTTAGTACTTTTAGGAGAAGAAGAACCCTAATAGGCTGAGCATTTTCTTTGTATTTGAAGCCTCCCAAAGTTCTCTGGATATTTTTCTGCCTGAAAGTATAAACTATTTGCATTTTCCGTAGGAGGTATTTATGTTAGCATCAATGTTTTAAAAGACCTAACATTTGTATAACACATTACAAATTTACATAACATCCTTTATAAGATGTTTTTGTTGTTGTTGTTGTTGTTGTTTTTTGCTTGTATTTTCTTGATGAACCAAACTGGTGCTGAGTAACCTATGGGATTTTTATAAATTTAGTAAAGAATTGTTTGTATTCTTCCATTTAAGGATATCATAGTTACTTATCTAAAATTTCAGTATCTTGTTGTTCATTTTGAATCCACAGCCTGCTTGACATCTGATGATTTTGTTTCCCTTTCCCTTCCTCCTTTCTAATCATTTTCCCAGGAATCCAACAAGATGGGAATGCAGTCCTTCAGTCTGATGAAACTCTGCAGAAATAGTGACCGAAAACGAACTGCTGCCAAGTTTTATAGCTTTCTTGTTCTAAAAAAACAGCAGGCTATTGAGCTGAACCAGAGTGCTCCCTATGCAGATATTATAGCTACAGTAGGACCAATGTTCCATAAGTTGTGAAGGAAATCAGAACATGCAGGTTTATGCCATCACTGGCGTTTCCGCATTGATCGTTCAATTTAATGCAGAAGCCACTTGGAAACTGCCGAAGTTCTGACATCTCATAGGTCAGATGCCTATTTCTATTCCCTCTCTAGGATTCAGGTCCTATTCCCTCTCTGTAAATTCAAAATAATCATAGACAGGATTGGAAAACTAGATGCTTACAGAAATACTTCATTATAACTATTTTTTTGAATGTAGAGCCTTTATCATTTCCTTGATTTGAATGTTGTATTTAGGCTACATTTAGAATTACATTTTTTTAAATACTATGTACTTTCAAGAAACATTCAAAGATGTTTTTTCAAATGATATTTTACATTGGATTATTTACATAACTTTTTGTGGGATTAATGAATAATTAATACTTTCTTATTTCTACACAGACAGTAATTTATTTAATTCTAATGCATAACATCCTTGATATGACCTAATGCCATATTTTTAATATGACAACTTAACTGAAGAATTATAAAATTCATTTTTTGTTTTAAACTTCCTAAGTGATTTTTAGTCTACTTGTAGGTCATTTAACTTGTTATTTATTATTTAATTATTATTATAATTACCACTAATGTTTCAGCATAACTAAATCTGCTTTCTTTAAATTTTTTTAGTTGTTAATGGAACTTTATTTTATTCATTTATTTACATATGATGCTGAGAATCAAGCCCAGTGCCTCATACATATGAGGCAAGCATTGTACCACTGAGCCACAACACCAGGTCCTAAATCTGCTTTTTATGTTAAAAAAAAAATCAACAGACACTTGTTCAACTGCAGGCATGTTGTCTGCAGCTAAAATTTGAGTAAAGATCACTAAAATAATTGTTCTTTAACTAAAGTTTGAGTTAGGAGATTTTGTTTTATGCCCTGTGAACTCCATAGTCACTGTAAGATGAAGCCTATAGTGCTCTTTAAAATATTGTATCTGGAATTATGCTACAAACAACTAAATTCTAAATAGTCTCTGAATGAATAAGTCATAAGGTACAAATATGAGGTACAAATGTCGAATATGCTTTTATAATTTTTCTTTTATTTTTAAAATTAACATAGATTAATTTTATTTTTGGTGCACAGCTATGTAGATTTTTATAGATAGACAGACAGACAGATGGATCACAATCAGGAGAAAACAGTAGCATCACCCTAGAAGACTCCCTTGAATTCTCTCTTTGTATTTACACCCTTCCCACATTCTAATGTCTGGCAACCACTCTTCTGCATGACTACACTTTTGTTTTTTAGGTCCCGTCATACAAATCATATGGCATGTAACTTTTTGAGACTGATTTTTTCATTCCACATCACATCTTTGAGATTCACCCAAGTTGGTACTGCATCTGTAGTTTGTCCCTTTTTATTGCTAACTATCATTCTGTTTGTCTGGATATGCCAGTTTATTTATGTGTTTGCCCATTAAAGGATATTTAACTTGTTCCAAGTTTTTATATTTATAAATAGAGCTACATATATCTGTGTACAATTTTTGTGTGAATATAAGTTTTGATTTCTCTCAGACTGGGACTGCAGTGTCAGGTGGTACATTTAACACTATAATACACTTCTTTTCCAGAGTGGAGGTACAATTTTGCATTCTCACTAGTAATGTATGAAAGTTCTAATTTACTTGTTATTTTGAGATAATTGTAGATTTGCATGCGATTTTAAGAAATAATACAGAGAGACTGTATACCAGTTTCTCCCATTGGTAACATCTTTAGTATAATATCACAACCTGGAATTTGACATTGCTATAATCCACCAACCTTATTCAGCTTTTACCAATTTTCCATGTACCCATTTGTATGTGTATTTGGTTCCATGCAATGTTTTCAGTGGGTAGCTTTGTATGAACACCATTATAATACAGAAGCAGAATAATTCTATCTCGAGGATCATTTATGCTGCCTTTTATTAGCTAGTTACCTCCCTCCCTACTCTTCTCCTTAGCCACTGGCTACCACTAAGCTGTACTTCATTGCTATAATTTTGTCAGTAATACAATGACTTTCCTGGGTTAACTTTATATCCAGGGACTTTGTTAAGCTTACAAATTAGTTCCAGGTGGTTTTGTTTGTTTTCGTGAAGTCTCTGATATTTTCTACCCAGACAACCATTTTATCTACATAAAGGAACAGTTATATTTCTTCCTTTGCATCCTGTATGCCTTTTCTTTTTTTTTTTTTTTACCCTGTACCACTGGCTAGAACACTTAATATGATGCTGGATAGGAATAGTGAGACTACTTTGCATTGTTCCCAGTCTTAGAAGATAAGTATTAATTATTTCACTGCAGAATATGATGTGAACTATATTTTTGTGTATAGTTTTTGTTTGTGTGTTTTTAGTGGGGAGTAATTTGAATCAATCAGATTGAGGATCGTATTAGTCTGCTTTCTATTGCTATAACAATGATGCTGGGTACTTAAAAAGAAAAGAGGCATATTTAGCTCACAGCTTTAGAGGGTAGAGGTCCAAGATGAGGCAGTCATATCTGTTTGGCCTCTGGCGAGGGCCTCCTTAACTACATCACAGCATGGAGAATGGCATTATGGCTGGTGTATATGCCCGAAGGAGAGCTCATGTGGTCATCAGGAAGCAAGGGAAACCCAGCGTCCATACTTGCTCTTTTTAGAACAATTTGCTAGCTGCCTGAACTAGCCATGATCTGTGCTCACAGTAACTTAACCACTGTCCATCTTTTAGAAGTTCTGTCGCCTCAGTACTGCCATGCTGAGGACTGACCTTCCAGCCCATGAACTTTTGGGAGGCATCTGAATCATAGCAAAGACATTCCTTTCTATTCCTAGGTTGCCGAGAGATTTTATTATGAGTGGATACTGAATTTTGTCCAGTGCTTTCCCTTATTAGTTAGTTGGATCATGAGGTTTTTTTTTTTTTTTCTTTTCTGGCTGTTAATATTGTAGTATACACTGATGGACTTCTAAATTTTTAACCCATTTTGTATTTCCCGAATAAACTCCACTGGTCATGGTGTACTCTTCATTTTATGTATGCTGTATTTGATTTGCTAATAAACTCTTAACAGCTTTATTTAGATATAACTCACATACCATAAAATCAACCCTTTTCAAGTATTCAATTCTGTGGTTTTTAGTATATTCACAGTGTTATGCAACTACAACCATTATTTTCTAATTTTAAAACACTTTCATCACCCCAATTAGAAACCTCATACTCATTAGTAATAACTACCAGTTCCCTTCTTCACCCTCCACAGGTCTTGGCAACCACTAATCCACTTTCTGTCTCTAAGAATTTGGCTATTTTATACATTTACATAAATGGAATCATACAATATTAACTTTCATGCATTGTACCTGGCTTCTTTCATTTTCAAGGTTTATCCATGTTGTAGGACATGCCTTTTTTGGGGCAGGGGGCAGGTTACCAGGGATTGAACTCAGGGGCACTCAACCACTGAGCCACATCCCCAGCCCTTTTTTGTATTTTACTTAGAGACAGGGTCTCACTGAGTTGCTTAGCGCCTTGCTTTTGCTGAGGCTGGCTTTGAACTTGCAATCCTCCTGTCTCAGCCTCCTGAGCTGCCGGGATCACAGGCATGTACTACCTCTTGGCCATACCTTTTATTTCTTTCTTTTAGTGCCTAAATAATATTCCATTGGATGGGTATACCACATTTTATTTGTCCAGTCATCAGTTGATGGACATGTGGGTTGTTTTCATTTTTGACTATTATGAATTATGCTGCTATCAACATTAGTGCATACATTTTTGTGTATGTGTATTTTGATTTTTCTTGAGTATGTAGATAGTAGTATATATAAATGCTGTGATATAAGTTTATATTTAAAATTTTAAGGAACTATATTAAATTGTTTTTCAAAGAGCAACACCATTTTACATACCTACCAGCAATGTATGAGAATTTCAGTTTCTCTATATCCTCATCAAAACTTGTTATTATCCCTCATTTTTATTATGGCCATAGCAGTGAGTGTGAAGTGGTATCTTACAATTTTGACTTGCATTTCTTTAATGATGCTGAACGTCTTTTTCATGTGGATTTGATAATATATTATTGAGGGGTTTTGTTCAAAGACATAATCATTTTTTTTTTTTTAATCTTTCTCTGGTTTGGGTAGCATAAAATGCTTGGAAAGTGTTTCCTCCTATTCTCATGCTCTGGAAAAGACTGGAGATTTGTGTTATTTCTTCTTTCAATGTTTGGTAGAATTCACACCATAAAACCACCTGGATCTGGAGATTCATATTTTGGAAGGGTTCAAACTAAAAATTGATTTTTTATATAGTTGTAAAACTATCAGTCGTCTATTTCATTTTGGGAGTGTTTGGTAATTTGTGGTTTCAAAGAATCATTCTGTTTCATCTACATTGGTGAGTCTGTGTATGCAGAGTTGTTTCAAGTATTCCCTTATTATTCTTTTACTTTCTATGAGATCCATAGTAATAACCACCCTTTCATTCCAGAGGTGTTAATTTATGTCTTCTCTCTCTCTCTCCCTACCTCTCTCTCTCTCTGTTTTTCCAGTTGCTCTACAGGCTTGAAATTCATTGGTCTTTTCAAAGAATGTTGTTTTGGATTTTTTGTTCATTCGTTTTTTTTGGTGCCGGGATTGAACTTGGGGCACTTAAACACTCAGCCACATCCTGAGACCTTTTTGTATTTTATTTAGAGACAGGGCCTTGCTAAGTTACTGAGGCTGGCTTTGAACTCATGATCCTCCTGCCTCAGCCTCCCAAGCCCCTGGGATTACAGGTGTGCACCATAATACCCAGCCTTCTTGGGCTGGGGATATAGCTCAGTTGGTAGAGTGCTTGCTTCACATGCACAAAGCCTTGGCTTCAATCCCCAGCACCACAGGTAAAAACGACAGCAGCAACAACAAAACACTTCTGTTTTGGATTCATCTTCTCTTTTGTTTTTCTATTTTCAATTTCATTGATTTTGCTCCTGTATTTATTATTTTTCTTCCCCCTTTGGCTTGCTCTGAATTTCTTTTGCTCTTATCTTTCTAGTTTTATTAAGGTGGAAGTATAGATAATTTATTTGTGCTCTTCCTTCTTTTTTGGGGGGTGGGGGTACTAGGGATTGAACTCAGGGACACTCAACCTCTGAGCCACATCCCCAGTCCTATTTAGTATTTTACTTAGAGACAGGGTGTCACTGATTTGCTTAGCGCCTCACTAAGTTGCTGGCTTGGAACTCACGATCCTCCTGCCTCAGCCTCCCAAGCTGGTGGAATTATAGGCGTGCACCACTGCACCCAGCTCTCTTCCTTCATTTCTAATGTAAAAACACAAGGCTATTCATTTCCTTCCAAACACTGCTTTAACTGTATCACATATTTTGATATATTGTATTTCTGCTTTTGTTCAGTGAAAAATATTTTCTAATTTCCTGTGAGACTTCCTGTTTGACCTATGAATTATTTAGAAGTATGTTGCTGAATTTCTAAGAGAGATTTTCCTGCAATTTTTCAATAATGAATTTTGTCTAATTCTTTTATGTTCAGAGAACATACTTTAAATGATTTTGATTCTTTTTAACTTAGTTAAAGTTTGTTTTATGTACCAGTTTATTATCTATCTTGGTGAATGTCCCATGAGTACTTAAAAAAGAATATATTCTTAATTTTTAGGTGAGCATCAATAAACATCAATTGGACCTCATTGTTAATAGTGTTGTTCAATTCTTATCTTGCTTTTTTCTATTAGTTCTACCAATGATGGAGGACAGGAGTATTTATGTCTCTAGCCTATGATTGTGGGTCTGCTTATTCCTCCTCTCAGTTTTGCTTCATATGTATGAAGCCTTCCAACAGGCACAGACACGTTTACAATTATTGTTGTAAATGGATTATTGAAATGTACAATTGTTATATCTTCTTGAGTAAGTGACCTTTTTACTTATTGTGTAATGATTATCCTGGTAGTTTTTCCCCTGAAGTCTGTTTTTCTTATATTAATAGTAACTATACTATACTAATAGTATCTATACTCTCTAATAGCGATATCTACTTTCCTTTGATTAGGCTTACATGGCATATATATATATTTTTTCCAGATTTTACTTTTGGTCTACTTATGTCATCTAATAAAGTCATTTTTATCTATTTTGATAACTCTGTCTTCATTGGTGTGTTTAGATCACTTCATTTAATGAGCTTATTAACATGTTTGGATTTATGTCTGCCATTTTATTTTTTGTTTACCATTTGTCCCCTTTTTTTTTTCATGCCTGTTTTCCCTTTTCTTGCTTTCTTTTGAAATATTTGAACTTTTTTTAGAATTGATTTTAATTTATCTGTTGCATTTTTAAAAATATAAATAAAATTTCTAAGAACTGCTCAAGGGATCTCAAAATGCATCCTTAACATCTCATACTCTACCTAGAATTGGTATTTTACCACTTCATGTGGAGTGCAGAAACCTTTCACCATATAGGTTTCTTTATACAGTATATGTCTTATTATTATATCTAAAGACATTAAAACCCATTAAACAATGATACAATTGTTGCTTTCAACCATCTCAACTGTCAAATATATTTTAAAGAATTTAAGGGGAGTGTATATTAGTGTATTTAATAGTATATTAAATTCACTCAGATATTTACCATTTTTTAATGTCTTTGTTTCCTTTTTGGTATTCCATGTTTCGTTTTTGACATAACGACTCAGTTTTTCTTTATCTGAGAAAGTCTTTATTTCACTTTGGTTCCTGAAGGATATCTTTGCCTGGTATGGAATTCTGGTTGATGTCCCCTTTCTTTTGGCAATACATAAAGTTGTTCTATTTTCTCTGGCCCTCTGTGGGTTTCTAATGAGAAATCTGCAACTACTCAAAGCATTATTCTCATATAATTAATGCATCATTTTTCTCTGATTGCTTCCTCAAGACTATGTTCTTGGATTTTAATGTTTAGTAGTACCTGAAATTATGAAATTGTTCTCATTTGGTTCATCTTCTTTGGGGTTCCTTATAAAGTTGGAAACTGGAGCCTTATTTGCTCAGCTCTGCTTTGCTGCCTGCTTCCCACAGTAATTGTCTGCATCTGGGGCCAGAAAAAGATGCAAACCAGCAGGGGCTCGCTCACCCTCCCTCAGGACCACAGCTACTCTGATTGGAGAAATTTCTTCTCCCTCAGAGTTTTAGGTACCTGTGTGTTCCTGCTACCAAAGGATTACCTGGGGACTGGGATAAGAGAAACGGAAGAAAAGATTTTAAAAGAAAAATGTATTTCCCCCACTTACTCTGAGAATCAGAAGTCTTCTGTCTCGTCCTCAAGTCAGAACCTGGGGGATCATTTGTGAGCTTTCTCTCTGTGGATTCCCGATTTTGGTGTATCTCGAGACTAGCCTGGGAGAGATCAGAGGAAACAAAAATGGTAAATTCACCACTAGCTCAGTAGCTCATCAAATTATGCCTTTCCCCAATTTGCCTGCTAGTATTTTTTTCTTTAGAATCCTCAAGTAGGGGCCTCTTTTATTTTGTTCCGGTTTTATTGCTGTGTTCAGTGGGAGGAGTGTGCTTACCCAGACCTGAAATGAAAATTGCTTTTGAAACTAAAAGAAATGTAACTATTTCCCAATAAATACAAAACCAAGCAAAATTCCTGACTTTTTTGGAATAATTTTATCTTGTTTTATACTTAAAATCCTCACTCATTGCAATTAATATTATAACTAAACACTGATTCTCTTCTCAATTACCTGATTTCCAATGCTCAGGAGAATTCTTTACTAGCTGACACCATTCCAGATGGAAATAATGGGGGTAGAGAAGCTCTCTTGTTTTGGAGATGCTCCTAGTGGAGATTTCTGGGAAATGTAGTCTTCTAACTACCAAGCAAAATAAAACATGGGGGAAAGACAAAAAAATATGTATATATTTGTATAATGAGCTCAGAAATTTTCTCCTGCTAACCATATAGTGATTACATGGCTTCTTTTGGTTTTGTTTCAAGTGTAAAGAAGTCACATATGATTTAGGTGGATGTTCTGACAGATAAAAAATTCCTCTGTTAACCGGTTAATACAGCATTAGGCTTTGTAGACAGCAGGCCTCAATATTTCACATGGCTTTTTCAACTACGATTTCTATTTCTGCTACTATTTCTCTGCCATGTTTTCCCACAATGACTAGTATAATAGTGACCACCTGATAGGAAGATTCAGTGTAATTGAATAGAAGCGAAAATATAGCTACCGCCAAAAATGTATATGCATTTATTGCAAGACAAGAAAACACACACACACACAAAAGACAAAAACAAAAACAAAACACAAACAAACAAACAAAAACTGCACTTACTGCAGAGTGCTATAGAAAAATATTTGGCTTTGAAAAGTAACAGAAAACTTTAAAATAATGATTTCTTCATGTACATTATAAATATTAGCTATTTCTCACCCAGGTCAATAATGCAGAGTCATGAAGTAAGTCCGTGCACTTAGTTTATACATTTTTCTCTTGGAAAAGTCAGCTTGGGGAGGAGAAGACAGGGTACCAAGTTCAGCCTTAACAACAGCAGACAGATACTTAAAGACTTAAGAGACTTCAGACATAAAGACCGCCAGCATGATATCTGAGCATTCTTATGGACAACTAGGTCCTGGAATAATGTGTGCTTGCTGGACTATTCATTCAGTCAGTTCTTATTGAGCACTTATTATGTGTTAGGTGCTGTTCTAGGCACTGGGGATATAGAAAGGGAGGAAAAGTTCCTTCCTCCATGAAGTGTATATTCTAGTGAAACAACTAGTAAGTCAGCTAGCTGGTGATCAAATACAGGGCAAAAGAGTCGGGGAGGAGAGGGTTTGTATTTTATATAGGGTGATCAAGGAAGGCCCACCAAAGGACAGTGACATTTGAGCAGAGACCTGGAGGAAGTGAAGGAGCAAAGAATGGCAAATATAAAAGCCTGGAGGCCTAGCAAGGGAGACAAGACAGTTCATGCCATGAGATAAAGTCAGAGGGGTCAGACAGGGCAGATGGCAGAGGTGACAGAGAAAAGTGTCTGTGAGCAGAGGATGGCTGATCAGATAGGGCTTGTTCAGAAAGAGGGAGCCCCTCCCCACCCACCCCACCCCACTTCCCACCCGCGGAGCAGATGAGGAATCAGGCCCAGAGAGTGAGTTCCTAAAGTTGCATGGCTCAAGTGGACGGGCTAGACATGGAAAGTGGAAATGCAGTTTCCTGGACTTTTTTTTTTTTTTAATCCCTTTGTTGGGGGAAAGAGAAGAGAAAGACCCCAAATGAACATTTTAGGTTGCGAATGCTTTCCTTTATATCAACAATTCACTGTTTTAATCTTTCAAAGGAAAACATGTCGGTCCTCAGAAATTAGTTTCTGCTTATTATTTTCTTCGGAGTCCAAGGGTTGGACCACATTAAATACTCAGACTGGGTCGGGGAGGGAAAAACATTCCTAAAGGCGTTCAGCTCAAATTACTACACAACACGAGCCCACTGCCCGCGAGGGAACGAGATGGGTGTCCTCATCCCAGGTTACAGATGAGAAAGTTGAGGCCCCAGTGGCGAAGGGACTTGCCCAGGGTCAACACGCTTTCCGCCCCGCCCCCGCACAGGCTGGTGCGTGGGTGGGAGGGGAGCCCGGCCCCCCCCCCCCCCCTGGCGCGCCGCGTCCCTCCGGGGCCCTGGGGAACCGGAGATCAACTATCTCTTTAAGAAGGAAAGTGAAGACGGGCCGCTTACGCAGCTGCCGGCGAGCCGCCGACTGGCTGGTCCCCTGCATCCACCTCACCCTCCTCCCCTCCCTCCTCCCTCCCGGCAGCCCCAGCCCGGCCAGCACCCGGCCAGCCGCCTCCAGCTGGGGCTCGGGAGAGCGAGTCGGCGGCCCGGACTGGGCAGCCAAAGCCATGGAAGCCTCGGCAGGTGATGACCAGGACCCCGGGGACCTCCGGGCCCACCGCCCAGCTGCGCCCGCCGCACCCAGGAGTGCCAAGTGCCAGGGGGTGGGGGCGGCGCGGAGCCGCGCTCTGGGCCCGCGGCGGGCAGCCGGCGCCCCCAGCCCTCTGTCCGGGGCGGCCCAGCGGTCGGCGGGGGGCTCGGCTGCCCCGGCGTCCCCCGCCCGCGCTCAGCCGCCCCGTGTGTCTCTCTCCCCCGCCGCCGCAGGTCGCTGATCAGGGCCAGGCGGCTGCAGCGGCGACTGCAGAGGCGCTGCGCCAAGCCGGGCCGGAGCGGTGCGGGCGGCGGGACTGCGGAGGGCGAGTGGACTCAGGTAAGGAGGCCGCGGCCGGCGGGAGGGACCGCGCTCCGGCGCCCGGGCCGGGGGCCGCTTGCGACCGCTCGCTGCGACAGAATCCCTCCGAGGGCACCGCGAGAGGGATTAAGCGTGACTCATTCCTGCCCTCCCTTCAGTCCCCGGCATCTTCCTTAGCGCCCCCACCCCAGCCTGAGATTGACTGATGACAGGATGCCGAGCGCAGCCGGGGGTGCCCAAGGTGGGCGACACCCGAGCGCTGCCAGGGAGCGGCCCCCTCCCCGTCCTGTTTGTCTTCCTCTGGTATTTGGCAAACAGGCAGGGTTTCTTTTTTTTTTTCTTTCTTGGAGAAGGAGCAAGGGTACTGGGGGTGGGAGAAGGACGGAACCCCACACCTACTCCAAGGTCAAGTGCCAATGACTGCTTCTTCCCCACCTTTCCCTCCCGGGAGCCTCCGTGCTCTGCAGTGTCTGGAAAAACTGTCCAGGACCCCTAGAGTGGGCGATCCGGGCCTCAGTCTCCCTTGAGCTTCCATGGGGTGCCCGCACTCCCCTCCACTCCCCAGCAAGGAGGGGGCTGTTGGCGACACCTACCAGCCTGGGGAGCCCCAGATTCCCGGCCTCAGCCCTGCAGACTCAAGGAGAGGCCTGGTCACATGCTGCCTGTTCCCTGAGCCTTCTCTGCCCATCTGGTGGTGTGGGCTGGGCTGGGCTGGAGGAGCTTCTTAGGAAAGATGATCTGCGTGGAGTGGGGTGAGGACAGTGCTAGAGATCGGGGTTCTAGGCCCTGAACTTGCTAGTTGGCGACAAGTAGCCATCTTAAAATGCTCCAGGCGTGGGTGTCTTTCTGCTGTGTTCCATGCGGGAGTTGGATTCAATGGTCTGTTCCGTTTGGGGTACCCCTCGAGCTGCTCTTGTCAGGGGGACCTCTCTACCAAAGCTATTTGATTTCAGGTCTGTGGCTTCATTGGGATTCCCTGGGTTAGTGCCTTTCAGCTCTGGACTTCCCCAGTGAAACGCTGACCTTGTGGGCCTCCTGGCACTGGAAGTGTCAGACAGGTCTATAGTGACATCCCTGTGCTGTTATGCCTCACCTCAAGTTTCAGCTTCCTCATCTGTAACCTGGGAAGAGGGGTACCTGCCGGAAGCTGCTGGGATGGTGCCCATGCCTGGCACATAGTGGGTGCTCAGATCTTCCAGGCTCAGGGGAGATGGACCCGGAGAGAGGAGAGGAGGGCTGCCTTGAATCTGCTGCCCCTCCCCCTCCCCCTGCCAGTCTTTTCCACATCCCTGAGGATGGTGTCCCTGCCAGGAGATAATGAATATTGGAACGTGTTGGGCCACCCGGTTGAGGGCCTTGGCAGCAACCAGGAGGTGCAGACATTTCCACTGCAAGGGCTGTGACATCACTCTAGCAAATGATGGTCCCGAGGAAACTCGTGTAGGCCAGCCCTGGGCTTGGAGCACCCTCACATCCTCGGGCAGAGGTTCCCAGGGAGCAGAAGCATCTGCTCTTGCATGTTGGTAAGGGGACGGGCACCGAGACTTCCAGATTTCACAGGAACCCCCCCTCCCTGGAGTCTCTCCCTGAGACCAGGGAGTCAGGTCTGGGGCACCCGTATTTTCTCTTCTTTATCTTCCCCCCACGGCGTCTTTCCAGCCTCCATTTGATTGCACAGATGCCTTCTGCCTTGGACACCATGGTAAAGAGGTTCCCCACTGGGGCGGGCAGGGCATTCTGCCACTGCACCATTTAGACTAAAGGGAACTATGGTGTCCCCGATCTGCCCTAAATCCCTGTTGTACCATGAGCTCCTGCTGACAGAGGCTTTTCCTCTCTATGTTTCAGGCTCTGTGCTGTTGAGCACAAAGTAGATGCTCAATAAGTGCTGGATTGAATATATTTGAGGAAATGTGTTTCTACAGCAGCGGGGTTGACTAGATCCTGCACTGTGTAGGGGTGGGGTAGGGAGGAGGGCTTTCAAGCGTAGGACACAGTCATCGTTATTATAACTAATACTCTCGGCTTTGCCATTGTCATTGGCTAACAGAAACTTGACATGTCCTTCTAGGGCTCCTGACTAGGGTCAAAGGGGGCGCATGTGCTGGGAGGGTGGTGATGTTGCCAAGGAGGGGTCAGGATGGCTTTGGCCAGTGTGAGATGTGACTGTGGAGGGAAGGGGCTGGGAAGAGTGAGCCCAGCCATCGCTGTGACTGTGGAGGGAGGGAGCAGAGCAGGAATCAAGACAGGCAGCAGGAGGTCAGGAGATCAGGCCCCGGGTCCCACTCATCCAACCCCTCATCACCATCACGTGGCCTTGGCTCAGCCAGGCCCCCTCTCAAGGTCTCTGCATCCCCATCTCTATACTGAGGGGACCGGGCTGGACGGCTGAGGCTCCTTTAGGACTGACATTATTTCAAGTGGATAACTATTTATTCCTCCTGATATTACATGTAAAATATACCAGACCCACACCCACCTCACGTACGCCTCAGAACAACCTAGGCCTATTGGAAAGATGAGGAAACTGAGGTTTAGACCAAGTGACATGCCATGTGGCACAGCTGGAGATGGTGGCCTTGTTAACCTGCCATGAGGCTTTCCTTTATGAACCCCGCTGTGGCTAAGTTAGGGTACCCTTGCAAACTCGTACAGGGGTCAGGACAGGAGGGTGGGAAGGATTCGTGATGAGAGGTCGCGGGCTTGCTGCAGAGGGCCGGCCGGTCCGATTGAAGGGTGTGTGAGTCATGATTGAGGAGTTCAGCATGAGCTCTGCTTTCTGACAGGGGCGGGGTGCCCCTTGACCAGGGAAGGTGGCTGGGTCTGAATGACAGCCAGGACAGACACACTTTTGAGTGCTCCCTGTTTGCTGGGCTCCATCTTCCATGGGCCGATGATCTGCTCCTCAGACCCTCCCAATCCACAAGCACTTTATAAGAATTCTAGAGGCCAGAAAGCCAGGGTAAAGGGGCTCAGGGCTCCTCAGGGCTGACTGCTGATGTGTCTTAGAACTTGGAAGCCGCTGGCCTGGGCCTCAAAGACCTGCTTTTAATCTGAGGCCTCCCATTGTCCCAGTAACCGTGTAAGCCAGGCTCCTCTGGGAGTCAGCATTCCCACCCCTCCAATGAACTGGGTGCCTCTCCCAGCCCTAAGAGGCCCAAGTGTGGCTTCACCCCACTGTGGGGGCTGGGGTGGACTCCTGCGCTGCTGGGTACTGGTTAGTATCTGCTGTTGTCTATTAGGGGGCCCTGGGCGAAAAGCACAGGGTACAGGAAAGAATCAGAGGTGATCCCTGGTTTCCAGAAGTTCTCATGGAACAGGGAGAGCTGGATACCCAACAGTCAGTATGAAAAATGCCCAGGAGCTGTGAGGCGTGCTGACGCGGGGTCTTAGGGGAGCAGAGAAGCCCAGGGTGGTCTTTCCCACCTACCCCATGGGCCTGGTCGGTTTTGGTGAGGTGGCACATTGAGGTTGGGAATAAAAACAATGATAATAAAGGGTTCAACCAGCTCAGGACATCTCCAAACCATTCTAGAGACTTGTTAGAGCTCTCTCTCTCTCTCCCCCCCTTTTTTTTTTTTTTTTGGCACCAGGGATTGAACTCAGGGCACTCAGCCTCTGAGCCACATCCCCAGCCCTGTTTGTATTTTATTTAGAGACAGGGTCTCACTGAGTCGCTTAGTACCTTGCTCTTGCTGAGGGTGGCTTAGAACTTGCGATCCTCCTGCCTCAGTGGCCTCAGTGGCTGGGATTACAGGTGTGCGTCACTGCGCCAAGCTGACCTGTTAGTTCTTGTCCCCAGCAACTCAGAAGGTGGCCAGAGAGTCTGAGGGCCATCCAAGCTCACTCTGTGGCACAGTTCCAGTTGGACCATTCATTTGGCCCCGGGTGGACCAGAACCTTCCCTGTCCTTGGAGGATTCTAGAAGCTGGACTCTTCAATTCCTCTCGGAAGGCCCGCTTAGTGCCTTGCTTGGGAGATCCTTGGCCCTGTCCACCCTCGTCCATCCTGCCTGGAGGAACCCTCAGAGTGAAAGCAGTTACCCGCGATTGCTCAGCAGGACTGGGCTGTCCCTCTGGGCAGTGGGGCTGTAGTTCTGAGCCAACTGCAGACGCTCTTTCTGCATCTGGGCCACCAGGGGCCTGCAGGGCCACATCTTCACCTGATGGGCAGCCGGTGCTGACAGGCTGGGTGCAGGTGACACACTGAGTGAGGCCCTTGAAGAGAGGGAAGCCTGTGTGCCCCCGGGTGCTCTGCATCCCCAGCGGGCAGGTATTTATCGAGTGTTTGTCACATGCCCAGAACTGTCCTCTGTCACTGAGGTGCCAAGCCGACCAGAACGCAGTGTCGGGGAGGAAGTGGCATGGTGTGGAGATCCAGCCCTGAGGAGCCAGGAGCTGTGGGTCCTCGCGCTGGCTCTGCCATCGACTCAGTGGTGACCTGAGACCGGGCCTTGTGCTTGTCCACACCTCTGGGGAGCAGAGCTGGTGACCCTTCCAACTCTGACTGGCCATGTACAGCACTTCTTCCTGTTCTGTAACCACTTCAGGGGTGCAAGGGTGGGCGGGGTGCAGGTAGCCGTGACTTGGGGAAGAATAAGATAAATGTAGCAAGAGGCCAGAGGAGGGCTCTGGGGCTGGGGGACGGGGCTGGGGAGGGGCTCTGAGACAGGAGACACCTGGAGGCAGTTGCTGTGTTTTGTTTCATGCACTGAATGAGGAGGAGCAGGAGTCTGCTGTCACATGGGGACAGGAGGGCTGGATGGTGAGCAGTGGCTCCTGGACTTGGATCTCGCAGAGGGCCTTGGGGAACCCATCCTAGGTTGGCCAGCTCTTTATTATGCTGGGGAAGGACATTTCAAATGACACTGAGAGTTCACTTTATTGTCACATAGAAGCATTAAATACCCCTCTCCCTGAGACAGAAAGGCCATGCTGTCAGGAAAAAGGCACCACTTCAAATTGAGTGCCTTTTACTTTTCCTTTTCTAGAAACTCACTGTGGGCCCTGGGTGTAGCTCATTGGTCGAGCACTTGCCTCACCTGTTACGTCCCAGACACCGCAGACAAACAAACAAACAGCCCCTACTGGGCACAGTGGCTCTGGGGTGGCACACGCCTGTAATCCCAATGCTCAGGAGGCTGCGGCTGGAGGATGACAAGTTGGAGGCCAGCCTCAGCAACTTCATGAGATTAATCATAGAGCGCCTCTGGGTTCAGTTCGAGGACCACAAGCCAGCTCATGCATTGTCCTGACTTTGCTCATCTCGCCACAGACAAGTGTCCTTGTATGTGTGACTCTGGAGTCAGGTGCTTGGGTTTGGATTCCTTTTGGCCTCAGAGTCTCTGCCTTCTCACCTGTGAAATGGGGAGATGATGCTGTCAATCTCCTAGGGCCATTGGGAGGTCTGGGTGCTAAAATAAGGTACATAAGCCCCCAGGGACCTCAACTACAGTCTCCTAAAAAGGCAACATGGGGGCTGGCCACAGGGGGGTTGTAGAGATGGGGATTCTTGTACCGCCGTTCATGTCCATGAGCACGTGGGCCCGTGTTCTCAGATCTGATCCACAGCACAGAAATGCAGATATTTGTCTGTGACATCTCCTCATTTTAAAAATGTGGCCGACTGGACAATGTTTTCAAATGCATTCTTTAAAATGTGTCTGTGGGCTGGCGGGGCGTGGCTCGGTACAGCAGTGCTTGCCTGGCCTGCACCAGGCCCTGGGTTCAGACCCCAGCACCACAAAAATAAATCAGCAAATAAAAAATCAAGTGCGTCTGTGACGGGCCATAAGGTAGCGGCCTTGATGTGGGTTTCAGATGTGGGGCACACCCTGCCCAGCAAATTGCCAGCCAGTCCACAGAGGAGGGACACTAGGCCGAAAGGCGACCCCGGCCAGGGCAGCCTGGCCTGCGAGCTCAGAGCTCAGCCTCGCTTTGACAGCTGTCGACCGTTGGCTTCTGGGCCCCCGACTTCAAAGGCCCTGGTTGTGCCCCTCTGTTTTGGGTGGCTCTGGCAGGATTGAAGCTCTGGGGACTGAGGCCTCCAGACACCTCCCTGTGTCCTCTTGAGCCTGGGTCCCACCAGGCCTCCCACCAGAGGTCTCTGACAGGTGGTGGGCAGCCTCAGAAGAGGATGGCCTGGGAACCCTGGCACTTCCCCAGCCCCAGAAGCCCTGGAGAGGCGTCGGGCCCTCCCTCGCTGGGAACGCCCTCCTGCCCGTGGAAGCCGGCTGGGCGTGCTGCCTTCCGCTCGGGCGGGCGCTGTGGTCCGGCCTGCCAGCTGTCCGCCTATTGCATGGCCCCTGCACAGGCGAAGCTGAGGTCCGGCTGCATTCTTAGAGAGGGACCTCAGAGGAGCTCCTGATTAGCAAGGGACCCCACAGACACGGCTCCAGGGCCTTCAGGGATTCAGATTAAAGCCACTGAAGACGGTCTGCATTCCTGTGGTCCAGGGAATCTGGTCTTCATCATGCACCGACAGCCAGGTTCCATTCTGGCCCTAGGTGGGGGGAAGGCAAAGAAGTATGCGTGTCCCTTAATCCCCCTGGTGGGTTCTGAGGGTCTCTGGCACCTACAGTGGTCCCTGCCTGGGAGCTTCTCAGCCTGGTTGAGGGAAGGGGCGCGGCTGGTGCATCAGCCTGACGGAAATGGGGTCTCCATTGACACTGACTTCCGAGTGCCAGGTGCTGGCCACCAGAGTGCCTGCCCTAGAGAGCAGATGTGGCAATTGTGACAGCACCCTACACAATGCCAGCCACTCGGTGTAGAGCGGAGTTATTATTGGCCTGAAAAACTGGGAAGACCCTGAAGAAGGGCCCTAGCTCTGAGCCCCTGCGCCACAAAACCGACACCATTTTGGGCCCACTTAGCCTGTGTTATCCACATTGATGAGGACGCTGAGGCTCAGAGAGGGGAAGTGATTTGTTCAAGATTGCACAGCGGCTGGCAAGAGAGCCCACACTTAGATCGTGGTCTGTCTGCGTCCTCAGCGTGTTCCTTCCCCTGAGCCAGGGGGCCTCCAAATAAGTGCATCTTGAAGGAAACAAAAAGTTTCCAGTTGTTGAACACTCAGGCAAGGGGGGCACTAGGGAGGCAGGGCTTTTCTAGAGGAGGAGACTGGACTCCTAGGAGAGCAACCTGGAGGCTCTGAGCTGTGGACCAGGGAGAGGTGGGGACAAGACTCCAACCCCATGTGCTGGACGTGGCTTCCCTGCTGCGATGACAGGGTAGGAAAGGGGACTCTCTGCAGGTCATGGGGGAGCGCTGGGGTCCCGAGGCCTTGAAGATGCCAGACGAGCGCTGGCAAGATGTCAGCAAAGGAGGCGCATTCCTGCCCATTTCCAAGGAGAACATTCTCAAACAAAAGCCATTTAGCACCAAGACGGCTGCTCTCTTGGCCACTCATGTAGGCCCAGATGACCAGAAGCGACTCTTGCAGCGGGCTGCCATCGTGACAGCCGTGGTCATCAGCCGTGGTCATCAGCCGTGCCATCCAGAGGGTCTGGGATCCTCGCACAGGGCTGGTCACAGCACTGATACCCGCAGCAGGTGACACTGCTGTTCCCAAGAGAAAGAACAGCTGTAGGTCAGGACTATCTGGGAAGGTTTTCTGGAAGAGGAGGAGGAGGAGGAGGAAGAGGAGGAGGAGGCCCACTTAGCATGAGTTATCCACATTTTACAGATGAGGACCCTGAAGCTCAGAGAGGGGAAGTAATTGATTTAAAGTTGCACAGCGGCTGGCAGCAGAGCTCTACACTGAGATGTGGTTAGAACAGGGTCTGAAGAGCAGGTGGCACAGGCTGGGGGAGGGGAGAGGAGGGAGGCGTGGGCCAGGGAGCCCACTGCTCTGCTGTCATGGGTGGGCAAAGGGCAGTTCCCTGTCCCTCTGGTTGTTGAAATGGTAACGTGGAGGCACAGCGACCCTGGGTCCCTCCAGAGCCCCTCAGGAGGTGGGCCCAACATTGCCCCTTCAGTGAGACCTGTGTGGAGGTCACCTCCCTGACGTTTGGGTCACAGAGCCAAGGGAGGAGCCCCTGCTCCATCCTCTGAAGGAACTGGTCTCCTGGGAGCAGCTCAGGGTGAGCAGGGCCTCAGGGTCAGGCCTGGCCAGTTTTCCAGTCCTGTCGCTCGTTAGCGGGGACTTGGGACACATCGTGTTACGCCCCTGGCCATTTTCTCATCCACCAGAGAGGGATCGATTGTTCCTGCCTGAAAGGAGAGGGGACCCTGTTGGCAGCGGCCGTGGGAAAGGGTCTGTGTGCAGGATGGGGACGTCCCCTCGGTTGCTCCTCTGCCCCCAGCCCCAGCTCTCGTGCAAGTTAAGTGACACCACACTGTGCACGGCACAGGGACGTGACCTGCTGGCAGTTTCCTGGCAGCCAGGGGAGAGAGCAGGCTGTGGAGAGGAAGCAGAGCCACTGTCCCGTGCGAGGTCCCCAGCTCCTTCCCGGGGCAAACTGCCAGGTCTCGGGCCCCAGAGCCCAGGTTCTCCTGTCCCCTCTGTCCCTGGCTCTCTTGGCCTGTTCCTGGAGGAGGCCGGCGCTGGCTGGTCCTCCCTCCCACTCTCCGCGGGGCCCTTGCGGGCCAGGCTGCTCACCTGGGTGGACGGGCGAGCTCAGAGGGTCTCCACGCTGGATGGTTTCAGCCAAGTAAGTCCCTAAGTGACCCTGGGCGCGCTGCCCCGTGCGTCTCACTGTCTTCCCTGCGCTGTCCCCTCTCCGGGCTTTTTTCTGCGGCTCCTGCTCCCTCTGCGCCTTCAGCTCCGTTGCGGGGCCCAGCTCACAGGCCACCTTCAGGGGTCCTCTCCCGACCCCCACCTCCAGGGAGCCCGGGCCCTTAGTCCCCACGCTGAGCTCTGTGCTGCAAGAGCCCGGCCACCTGCCAGGTGAGGAGCTCCTCGCTCTAGGGGCTCCATGCCCCAGAGAGCAGGCCTGGGTTCCTGGGGACGGACAGGCGATGTGTGTTGTGAGGAAGCCTAGAGACCCGCTGTCCAGGTACAGGACACCAGGACCCCGCCCTCGGCAGACAGCAGGAGTCCTGCTTCCTGACTGGGCCCCCGCTGAAGGCACAGATCAGAGGTGGATGCACTCTAACCACCCTCTCCGCCTCTACCGTGGATTTGCTCTGTGACCACGGACAAGTAACTTACACTCTCTGTTCGTTACCTCAGTAGTAAAATGAGCATCCCAGTGAATTCCAGCCTCATAGGAGCAAAGTTGGCATGAGAAACCAGATCAGAAATTCCCTCTGTATGTGCCAGCTACACCTGTAATTCCAGCAACCCAGGAGGCTGAGGCAGGAGGATCTCAAGTTCAAGGCCAACCTGGGCAACTTAGTGAGACCCTGTCCCAAAAGAGCTGCAGACATAGTTCAGTGGTAGAGACCCCAGGTTTAAATCCCTAGTACCACACACATAAAAAAAGAAAAGAAAAGAAAAAGAAACCCTGTATGTGCAAAGTCCCTTGCACAAAGTTTAGTATATAGTAGGTTCTTAATAAATGCAACACCCTTCCTTCTAGAGTTAGGAAGAACCTCCTGTTTTCCCAAGATCCTGCATCCCTTCGGTTGGTAATGAGCTCCTTCTTCACTGGAAGGGTTCAAGCAGGCCTGGGTGCCTGCAGATCAGGAAGGTTCTGGAACTTGAGTCCCTCTGACCTTGGCCTTTGACATCTTCAGATTCTTCCTGCCCCAAATTTCCATGATTCTGAAGCTCTCAGTAGTCGACCATTAGAAGTCAGCTGGGCTCGGCTTGGAGGTCTGCTTAGCACAGATAAAGACAGTCCCACTGGACGTGTGAGCTCATTGCAAGACTTGGAGGAGGCCAGCGCTGGTGCCTCCCAAGAAGTGGCAAGGGTACAGAGAAAATCAGGCCCTGGAGAGGGGCTCGGATGGCTGCAGTGGGGGGAGCCGGCCTGAGCAGGTGTTGGTGGATCTGGGGAAGGCTACACTGTGGCTGCTGGAACATGTGTCCTAGGGAAGAGATGGGGTGGATGTGCCTCTGCATCCCCCCTGCCCAGAGCAAGCCAGTCACAGAGGAAACACTCTGGAAAAATGCTGAGTATGTGACAAATAGCCTTAGCCAGGCACAGCGAGGTTTGCCTGTGGTCCCAGCTACTCTGCTCAGGAGGCTGAAACGGGAGGATCACAAGCCAAAGTTTGAGGCCAGCCTCAGCAGCTTAGCAAGACCCTGTCTCAAAAAACGAAAAGGGCTGGGGGCGTAGCTCAGTGGTTAAGTGCCCCCAGGTTCAATCCCCAGTCCCAGAGCACAGCACCAGTGGCCCTAGGGTCAGGTGGAATCCTGGGTGCCCCAGAGGCCAGGTGGCAGTCTCATACTCGGTGTGAGTGTGTGGGGGGCTGTGGGGGGGCTGGGTGTGCGTGCACCTGACCTCCCAGGACGGCTCCTGCCTTCCCCATCCATCTTCCTCTCCTTTCCGTGGGCCGCTCACACAGGCCTGGCTGTCCCAGCAGGTGTCCTTGCTGGAGTTGTGACAGAGAGCTGTGCTCATCAACCTTGCCATCCAGAGGGTCTGGGGTCCGCACAGGGCTGGTCACAGCACTGATGCCAGCAGCAGGTGACACTGCTGTTCCCAGGAGAAAGAGCAGCTGTAGGTCCCTCTCCTCTTCCAGAGTCACTGAGCAGAGTGGATGACAGCAAGCTGCCCTTGTTTAAAGTCACCTTTGGGTAAGTTTCAACATAAGTATAGACCCAGAGCCGATCACCACAGTGAGATGAGGAACGTATCCACCCTCCTCAGACTTTGTAATCCCCCCTCAGCCTCCGCCCACCTCATTCCCAGACAACAACTGAAGACACCTTTGTTTTGGTTTGTTTTCTGTGCTGGGATTGAACCCAGGGCCTTGCACCTGCCAGGTGAGCGCTCTCCACTGAGCCACACCCAGCCCAGCTGGCTTCTAGTTCCTATAAAGGAACCACGCAGGGTGCACCGCTGTTGATCGGGCTTCTTTCACTCAGTATATCTCCTTTTTGAGGTACTAGAGATGGAACCTGGGGACACTTGGCCCTGAGCTACATCCCCAGCCCTTTTAATTTTTTATTTTGAGACAGGGTCTCACTAAGTTGCTGAGGCTGGCCTCAAACTTGCAATCCTCCCACCTCAGCCTCCCACTCTTCACTGGGATTACAGGTGTGTACCACCACCGCACCTGGCTTCAGCATCATTGAGAGTCATGTTGTGTGTATCTTCCTTTTTCTTACTGAATGGTATGCATCCATTGTGTGGATAATTCATAAACCATGATTTGTTTGTCCATTCAGCTGATGGACAATTGTTATTTTCCAGGTTTTTTTTTTTTGCAATATAAATAAAACTACTATAACTATTTGTGTATAATCTTTCAATGAACATGTGTTTTTCAGTTCTCTTGGGTAAATAGCTAGGAGTAAAATGGCTATAATTTGGTGAATACATATTTAACTTTGTGAGAAACTGCCCACGTGTTTCCAAAGTTCTGTGCATTGTACATTCCCAGAGCTGCAGCGTGTGAGGATTCCAGCCCCTGCACAACTTCGCCAGCATTTGGAATGGCCAGGCTTTAATCTTAGCCATTCCAACAGGCCTGGGTTTCAATTTGCATTTTCCTAATGACTAATGACGTTGATCATCATTTTATATGCCTGTTTGCCATCCATATATCTTCTTTATCGATTTGCTCATTTCAAAAAAAAAAAAAACAGAGCCAGGTGTGGTGGTGCAGGCCTGTAATCCCTGCGGCTTGGGAGGCTGAGGCAGGAGGATCGTGAGTTCAAAGCCAGCCTCAGCAACAGCAAGGTGCTAAGCAACTCAATGAGACCCTGTCTCTAAGTAAAATACAAAATAGGGCTGGGGATGTGGCTCAGTGGTCCAGTGGCCCTGAGTTCAATCCCCAGTACCAAAAAAAAAAAAAAAGAATTACTGGACTTCTGAGTTGTATGAATTCTTAACACTATGAATACAAATTCTTTGTCAAACAATATATTTTGCAAATATTTTCTCTCCATCTGTGGCTTTCCCTAGAGGGGTTGTGAGAGTCTCATACTCATGGTACATGTGTGGGTGAAAAAAAATAAAATTTAAGAGAGAATCTAAAAGACTGGCCAGGCACCACGGTGGCACACAAAAGTGCACACCTATAATCTCAGCATCTGGGGAGGCTGAGGCAGGAGGATCACAAGCTCAAGATCAGGTTGGGCCACTTAGCAGGCCCTGTCTCAAAATAAAAAATAAAAAAAGGGCTGGGGGTGTATATAGCTCAGTGGTAGAGCACCCCTGGTTTCATCCCCAATACTACAGAAAATAAATTAAAGAGAGGGAGGGAGGGAGAGAGAGAGGGGGGGCGGGGGGAGAGAGAGAGAGAGAGAATATGAATCTAAGGGCCCTAGAGCCTCCATCTGAAGCCGGTCCCAGGAAAGTTTAGTGCCAGAGCCCACATGACACTCTGATCTGAGAGGAAGAGGGCTGTGGCCGACCCTTGATGCCTCATTCCTGTGACCCGGGGTGAGTGCTGGGAGAAGGCCACCACAGCGCCTGGCTGTGGGTGAGAGGCTCAGCAGGGCTCTGCAGCTGACCATCGGCACCCCGAGGGTGAGGCCTGGGGGTCTGCCCTATTGTGATCTAAAGGCCTCTGGGGTGCGGAGGAGGAGGCTGTGTGCTCTTTGATGGCGGGTGGGGGATGCCTGACTCCGCCATGCTCCGCCTGGGTCTGACCCACAGGAGCAGGCGGCCATCAGCGCCTCTTACGGAGCCCGGAGCCCGTCCACAGCGCTCCCGCGGCTCCTGTGCGTGTGTGGGGGTGTGCATGCGCGTGTAGGGGTGTGCATGCGCGCGTGGGGGTGTGCATGCGCGTGTGGGGGTGTGCATGCGTACGTGTGCGTGCGCGGAGGCGTGGAGGCCGAGAAACCCCGACAGTTGGGAGGCTGTGGTCCACGGCGGAGTCTTGGGAGCGGGCTGCGGCCTCCAGCTCTAAGGTGCCTGGAGGGAGCTGACGTGGTGGGGCCCGGCGGGGAGCCGCGCACACCTGTGCGAACCGAACCGAACCGAACCGGGAGAGGAGCAGGCTGGAGAGGGACACAGGCGGGGACTTTCCAGGCGGAGGGCCCTGCATGGCGGGCAAAGGCGGGTGAAGATGGTTCGGAGACGTCTGGGAAGGGAGTGCGGTGGGAGGTCACACGGAGGTCACGCTGCCCCAGGGAGTGCGGTGGGCGGTCACACGGAGGTCACGGTGCCCCAGTAGCTCTGCGAGGTGGCAGGTGTGGTTTCCACTTTATAGACGGGAGACAGGTCCGCGGTCAGGAGGGTTGTGCCCTCAGGTTGTGCGTGGACGACAGCGGAGTCCCCTGCTGCCAGTACTGTGCTGTCCTCTGCCAGGCTTTCCCCGGGAGCTAGAGGCCAGAGAGGAGGGCTCTGTGGGCCCCTCTGCCTGGGGCCTGGAGTCACCTGTCCTCCAGGTCATCGCGGGCTGCCTGGCTCCCCTCAGCCTGCCTCAGCTGAGCCGCAGTCCGAATGGAGCCCTGTTCCAGCACCTGGCAAGGCTCCGAGCCATGGGAGGCACCGTGCCCGCTTCTCCCAGCCCCTGCAGGTGAGCAGACAGCCAAGTTGGGGCAGCTCAAGCTCACAGGCCAGGACTGTCAGGGCAGCTCTGGACACAGAGCCCTGTCTGCTTGTATGTTTAAGCAGAACAAAAACTGGCTTCTGTTTTAAGGGAGAGGGAGGGTGTGACCTTTGGGAGGCAGGGATTGGAGTTCATCACCCACCTCTTAGGGTCCTGGCATCATCTCTGTTATTCTACCCCTCATTCCCCACCGGGTGCCTCTTGGGCCTCCTCCTAAGTGTCTCTCTGAAGCCATCTCTGCTTCTCCTTCCGCATCTCCCTCCCCCCCCCCCACTTTAGCTTGGCAGCCTCCTTGAAGCCTCATTACCCCCCACCTGGTCTCCTAGTACCTCTCCTCCTCCTTTCCCCACCTATTCTTGACAGAATTAGCAAGGATCATCTTTTACAATATAAATCTGACCTTGAACCTTAAACTTGACCTTGACCTTAAAACTGCTCAGGACTTTTCTTCGGTAGGTTCCTCTCCTGGCCCGTCTTCCTCTCTACTTCCCCGCGTCCTGAGCTTAGCCCTGCAGGAACTTCAGCCCCCTGCGCCACCCCGCACTGTCCGCAGCCCTCCTCCATAGACTGCTCTTGGTGCCCGGCCGCAGCTGGGCATTCACCCTTGAGAATCCTGCTCCGGTGCCTCTGACTCCTGCAGAGACTCGTTTTCGCCTCTGCCCACCCCCTCTTAGAGCCAGGCCTTGATGACCAGGACTATCTGTCTGCAGAGGCAACCACTGTGCACAGGAGAGGCTTGGTCAGTGTTGATGGACGCAGCCACTCCAGAGCTGCCACACAGACAGAACGTGCTGGCGTTAGGAGAAGGAGGAGCTTTGGGAGCCTGTCTTTCGGTCTTGGAGCTGGGCCACTTTAAAGCTCAGCCTCAGTTCCCCACTGCCCCATGGGGGGGAAGGCCACAGAGGGTGGGGGTGGAGGGTAAGACTATCCAGGGTGACTCTTTCTTTCTTTAAATGGTATTGGGGATTGAATCCTGGGGTGCTTTACCACTGAGCTGCATCCCCAGTCTGTTTTAATTTTTATTTTGAAACAGGGTCTCACTAAGTTGCTGAGATTGGCCTTGAGCTCGTGATCCTCCTGCCTCGGCCTCCTGAGTTGCTAGAATTATAAGTGTGAGCCCCCATGCCTGGACCTGGTGACTCTGTGTCTGAGCTTTGGCCTAGTGCTAGTGGTTTTGTAGAGTGGAAACCCCAGCTACTGTGTGGCTGTCATGAACAGGGGAAATCAGTGACCCAGACCTCCAGGAAAACAATTTGGCAACACATTCAGACATTTTGACCCTATTAATCCACTAGCAGGGATCTATCCTGAGGAAAAAATTCCTGAATACAGAACAGTAATTGTGCATAAATATTTCTATTTTTGCGTTATTCATGACCGAAATAAAGTCTAAATATTTAGCAGAGAAAAGTTACATTAACCATCATGGACCAACAAAGTGGGATATTATGTAGCCCATAAAACACTTTCTATAAAGAATATGCCATATGTACAATTCCTATACTGTGTTAAAACTTTAAAAGATACAAAACTGCACATGCACAGGCGCCGCTGGCGGGGGTGCAAACACACACACACACCATGGCCAGAACAGTGTAAAAATAACAATGCTCCCCTTACCCCCTGCCAAAAAAATCTGTGCTCAGGCAAAAGAAAAAAGAGTTCACAATCAAATTTTTCAGTGATTTATCTTTGAGTAGTAAAACTGGAAGGTCTCTAAAGGGTGAGTTCTACTTTAATAACTATATTAAAAATGTAAAATCCACCCAGGCTGAGCTGAGGGGGTCTCTCCAGTCTGTGTTCTCCTTGGGAGGAGTTGCTGTCTGTAGAGCAAGGGGAAGACACCGCCGTCCCCTGAGTGCTGGCGCCAGACTCCCAGGTACATCATCGTGTTCCACTGAACCTCAATTAGCAGATGAAGCCCAGCGCCCCGGGCCCCAGCCCTGAGCTGCCTGAGGATAGAGCCCCTCTCTCCCTTCCTTCCTTCCTTCTTTCCCACTGAGCCATCCCCAGCTCTTTTTACATTCTGTTTAGAGACAGGGTCTTGTTGAGTTGCTTAGAACCTTGCTAAATTGCTGAGGCTGGCTTTGAACTTGTGATCCTCCTGCCTCAGCCTCCCGAGCTGCTGGGCTTGCAGGAGTGCGCACCGCGCGCCCGGCTAGAGTCCCTGCTGTCTGTGGTGTGCTGGATCCCTGTGACTGTGACTCTCTGGTTGCTCAGGGGAAAGGACAGGTGAAAGGGACAATTGAGAGCACTGTGTCAACAGGGCAGGGGAGGGGCTGAGCCGTTCACCTGGTGCATTTCATGGAGAGGAAGTCAGTGTTTGGCAGCAGCTGGAGGAAGAGCGCTCTTTGCTGGCTCTAGTGGGAGTGGGGTGCTCTGCCTCTCCAGCCCAGCAGCCTCTTCCTGCCAGGACTCTCCACTAGCCCGAGCCCCCCATTCTTCTCACCGGCTGGGAACCAAGCCAAAGAGCATTTGTTTCAGGGCTGGGTTCCTGGCACCCCTGTGCATCACACCACCCTGGATTCAGAGCAGCAAGCCGCAGGTTGAGCTCAGCTCTGCCACCAATTGACTTGGCACCTTGGGCAAGCGCCGCCCCTCCCCACCCCCACCCCAGGTCCTGCGCCTTCAGTGGGTCTAGGCTCCATGAGATGTGCCAAACCCCAGGGCCAGGCAGCTAACAAACAAAGCAGGTCAGGTTAAGAGCAAGATCTGAGGTAAGAATTCTGCCAAAAGGGAGCCACTTCTGAGCCCTGGACAGTCATTGCTGTGCAGAAATGTGGGCACAGAGCTGCAAGATCCTCGGTTCAAGACAAACCAGAAACCTGGATTAAAAACATCTGAGCTGGACGCAGTGGCACCCACCTGTAATCCCAGCAACTGGGGAGACTGAGGCAGGAGGATCGCAAGTTGGAGGCCAGCCTCGGCAATTTAGCAAGACCCTGTTTTAAAATATGAAGGACTGGGGTGAAGTGCCCCTGGGTTCAACTCCCAGTCCTCTCCCCCACTCAAAAAATAAATCTGGATTTAAAATTATAAAGGCTGACTCAAATTAACATCCATACACACACAGGTGAAAGGAAGGCCCTCTGCAGGCTTGGTGCAGCCTATGGGCTGCCAGTTTTGGGCACCATGGGGCACCTGCCTCGGAGCAGCTCTGACTTTGACTCTGGTGCAGCCAGGGCAGAGCAGATCAAGGCCCTGGCCTGTGGGAGCTGGGAGGACGGGGGGGGGGGGAGGCTAACCCAGAGCAGGGCTTTGCTTAGCCTTCATGGTTGCTTTTGCCAAGTGCATGGTCTCCAAAGGCTTCCTGCCGCCTGCTGCAAGTCCTGCCAGCTGGAACACGCTCCATGGACCAGGGCTTGTCATGGGCTGCACACTGCACTTGGGTCACAACAGTGTGCCTTTAAAGAAATCAGCTTCGAGAATGACACAGGCTGGCACCCACTGCTGGCAATACAGGGGTGTGACTCTGTCACCTGAACTTCTCTTTCTTTTGGTCTTGATTTTTTTTTTTGTACCCAGGATTGAACTCAGGGGCACTCGACCACTGAGCCGCATCCCCAGCCCTATTTTGTATTTTATTTACAAACAGGGTCTCACTGAGTTGCTTAGCAACTTGCTTTTGCTGAGGCTGGCTTTGAACTTGGCCTCAGCCTCCTGCCTCAGCCTCCCAAGCCGCTGGGATTCCAGGCCTGCACCACCGCTCCTGGCCATCACCTGAACTGCTGCATCTTAGTCACTTCCGGCCTCGGAGGGAACCTCCATGCTGGAGGTCGATCCTCATGTGCGGTAGTTATATTCTATCAAGTTGTGCAGACGACTGAGCTGGGAGGGGAAACACAGGGTCTGGGACCTGTGAGTCTCGGGTCGGGCCATCTGCCTGGACGCAGAGCCTTGCTGTCCAGGTGCTTGTTTAGAAGCACCTTCCTGCTCCACGTGGCTTCACGCACGTGAACAACTCGGCAACCAGGCCTGGAGGAGGCTCACCCCATCCAGGCATTTTCTCGGGGAGACCCTCAGTCATCCTAGGCATGGAAACCCAGGAGCACCTCGGCCCTGTGCTGGGGCCTCGTCTCGTGGACAGGAAGAAAGCGGGAACAAGGTCGCCTCGCTGGACCTCCCCTGTCTGCGAGAGACTGTGGACTGCGAGGGACTTGAGTATTGATTTGGGGATTTCAGATAAAATCTAAACAAGCAGGTGAATTCATCACGGAGACTCCTGAAGGACGGCTCCGCTGGGTGTGACTCTCTTGGCTCATTCTCTGAGAGCTGTGGTCAGGATTGGGAGTTGTTGACACAACTAACTGGATTTCCTGAGTGTGCAGAGGTGCTCTGGGGGGCAGGAGGGATCCACTCCAAGTTCCAGACCTTCCCCAGCCTGCGCCAGGGCGAATGGAGAGAATGCAGCGGGGTGTGCCTGCGCCCAGGGGGTGCGGACACATGGAAGATTGCAAGTCCAAGGGCAGCCGGGGCCACAAAGTGAGACCCTGCCTTGATGTTTAAAAAGTAAAAAGAAGTGGGAATGGAGCTCAGTGACAGAGCTCAGGGACAGGTCCCCTGAGTCATGTCCTGCCTCGCATGCATAAGACCTGGGTTCCGTCCCCGGTGCTGCAGATGACAACGGCAAAACACCGCGTGGCTTTGGTTCTTTCCCCTAAGACCCAGTGGCTGTGCTGTGTTCCAGTCTCTGCTGGTCCCTGAGGACTCAGAGGTGGAGGAGACCCTTCCCCCTCATGACCTCGCACAGAGACAAGCCCACTAAAGAGGGCTGCGTGGAAAGGACTGTCATCATATAAATGAAGCACTGCGGAACTTCTTCTGCCCCGCTGCTGACTTGCTCAGAAGCCCATACTTACTTGGGTGGTGACATCCACCCAAGTGTGTGCAGACCTACTTATTTGGCAAATATGTACTGAGTGTCTTCAGTGTCCTGGGGACTAGCCTGGGGACTGGGGACTAAATAAAGATCAAAATGGACTGGACACAGTGGATCACACCTGTCCTCCCAGAGGCTTGGGAGCCTGAGGTAGGAGGGTCGTGAGTTCAAAGCCAGCCTCAGCAACTCAGCGAGGTGCTAAGCAACTCAGTGAGACCCTATCTCAAAATAAAATAAAAAATAGGGCTGGGGATGTGGCTCAGTGGTAGAGTGCCCCTGAGTTCAATCCCCAGTACCCTCCCCGCAAAAAGGTCCAAATGGGCACGTATCTGTGGCTTCCTTATATATCCTTGTCTTCCTTAAATTCTAAAGACAGTAAACAAAATAAGCACATCAATATATTAGACATTGCTAAGCATCACGGGGGGAAATAAAGTGTGGGTAGAAAGAGAGGGTGTGCTGGGGGTAGGGGATTGTATTTTAAAAGGGGAGACCTGGTGGGGGTCATGGAGAAGGTTCCTTAGGAGCAAAGACCTCAGGTGGGTGACATTACAGCAGGTAGCAGTCTGGGAGCAGAGCATTCCAGGCAGAAGGGACGGCATGTGGGAAGGTCCTGAGGTCAGGAGTAGGCACGGAGTCCGGGTGACTAGGGCCCAGGGAACCAGGAGGCAGTAGATGAGGGCGGGAGGGAAGGGTGTGCGGTACCTAACATCTGCCAGGGTAAGAGCTCGGCTTCTGCATCACATGGGCTCTGCTGGAGGTGTTCTGAGGAGAGCAGGATCTGGTCTGATTTGCGTTCTGAAAGGACCTCTCCAGCTACAGCGTAGAGATGCAGGGGTTTAGGGGACTGCTGCGTCCAGGGGAGGGATGGTGGTGGCTTGGACTAAGGAGAGGAGACCGCAGTCGCTGGCTACAGCCGGATTCTGGCGACACTGTAAGCGGGAGAAAGCTGGTGGTTTCCTCTGATGCACCTGAGTGTTGACCTGATCACCTGGAACAACCGCGTCGCTATGAACAGAAACAAGGAAAGCTACAGAAAACCACATTTTTTGAAGGAAAAAGCAGAAATCTGCATTTTGGACATTTAACTTCAACACGCTCTGTTTGACCAAAATGGCAGAGTCCTGAAATTCTGTGGTTTGGTAGACAGCTCTTGGCCTATGACTTCTCTCTCTCTCTTTTTTTTTTGCCAGTAGAACTAAGAAGAAATAAAAAAAATGACACTGTAGTGAGGAATCTCTAAAATATGATCTATTATAATATTTCAGATTGAGATTTGGGGTAGGGCCAGCGGAGGTGGTGCACCCCTGTAATCCCAGGAACTCGGGAGGCTGAGGCAGGAGGATGGCAAGTCCAATGCCAGCCTCAGCAACTAAGTGAGACCCTGTCTCAAAATTAAACATTTTTGAAAAGGGCTGGGGGTGTGGCTTAGTGGTTAAGCGCCCTTGGGTTCAATCTCCCATACAAAAAAAAAAAAAAAAGATTTTGGGGTCAGGATAAAGATATAATATGTGGAGTCCATTAGAATAATAATAGACTTAGCAATTAAATAACCGCCTGGAGGGCTCTCCCAATGCCAGGACCTACCAGGCACTTACCACGTCACTGCTCCTCAGGGCCATCTTGTGCTGGAGACCGTGATTAGCCCCACTCTTCAGGTAAGGAGACCGAGGCCTCGAGAAGTAGAGTAGCACGTCCAGCCTAGTCAATATGGTGACTGTGGGAGTTTGGAATCCAAATCCTGGCGTAATTGACTCCGGAGTCTTTGTGTCTTCTACCTGGTCAGTTCTAACCTGGGCAGGGGCAGAGCCATTGAGGTGGGGTCTTTAACAGGTTGGCGGAACCTCCCTCCTAAAGCATCTTAAAATCCCGACTGGGGCTGAGTGAAGGGGCAGGAGGGCATCTCATGGTCACCCTCCCTCCTCCAGGAACTGGGAGCCACGGGGCCTCGCAGCGGCTCTGGACCTCCTGGAAGGTGGCGGAATCCAGCATGGCTGGCTGGGGACCCGAGGCCAAGGGTGGCGGGCGGCTGGCAGCTGCCGGGAGAGAGCTGAGGGGCTGATGGGGGCCGTTCTGTGCTTAGCCCCGGGAGCTGTGGGAAGATGGATGTGACTCGGCTTCCAGCAGCCTGGGTGCCCGTGCCCTTGGCCAGGAGGAGCTGAGCGGCCGCCTCGCAGTGTCGCAGTGTCGGTCTCCTGTCCACGCTGTGACCTCTGGCAAGTCCTCTGGTTTCTGCTTAGAAATGTGGCAGTTGGACTAGAGTCGTGGATGCGCAGGGAGGTGGTGGGGGGGTCTGTGGTCCCCTGTCTGGGATGGGGACATGGCCCCGGCAGATCTGATGGCCTCTCCACAGCCCTTTAGCCCTGTGGTCCTCGTGACCCACGGGTGCCTCGACCCTGTGACGAAGCTCTGCACAGTGGGGAACTTGGTCGCTCTGAGGCACCGTCTTCTGGCCTTAGGACCTTGGTGCTGGTCCGCTCCACGACACTGTGGCCACAATACCCGCAGCCACAACCTAGAGGGGGAAGGGCTTTGGCTCAGGCTCCAGAGGGGAGCTCTGGGCCCAAGGGAGGCAGCTCCTCGCGGCAGAGGGCTGTGGGGGGGGAGAGCGCCTCAGGACCTGCCGGCTGGGGGCCGGGGAGGGAAATGGAGAGGGGGCCGCAGGAGAGACGCACCCTTCCAGGCTCACCACCAGTGCCCACCTCCCAAGCCATGCCCCGCACGTCCACAGTGACCACCGGTCCATTCTCACTAGGGTGGGCTGAGGTGGCTCCTTATAGCACTCGTGGTCCAGTCATTTCACCTCCCAACACTCCCGCCTTAACACAGGATGTTGGGAGTGGGGGATACCTCATACCCAAATTATACCACCCTCCTCACAGGCTCCTGCAGCAAATCCCATGCAAAATTATTTCTTTTGACATTTGGTTTGGGATATCCTTATTTCTCCCAAAAAATTAATCTGCTTCCTGCTTTCTCCTAACCATGAGAACAAGACGGAGCACAATTTCCCTTTTCACCCAAGTGGCCAGGAAGCTCAGAATGAAATCTGAACCCCATTACCGCCACCATGTCTGTACCTGCATTCTGGCTATAATCTTCCCTCTTTCCCTGGGCTTTAATTTTGATGCACAGTTTACTGTATGTCATTTGTGAGTTGCTTCAAAGTTGACCGAACTTTTTCTTTCTTACCCCTGGGCTTTCCTTCCAAGACTTCTTTAACTGGAAAGCTACCCTGTGTCTTATTTGATGGAACCGTTGCCTGAGTTTAGTGGGGGTGACAGGTGGAGGCTTGTCACCGGCGTCAGCTCCCAGCCTAGGCTGTGCTCCCTCTCTGCAGGGCAGTCCCAGGGGCTCACAGACTCTCTCTGGGCTTCAGTTTCTCTCTATGTAAAATGATGGGCTTTTGACAGGCTCCGCCCACGATCCATGCCTGAATTCTGAGAGTCTGTTAGCCCTGTTGGTATTTGGGGTCAATACCGGGGACACCGACTCAAGGATCCTAAGAACCAAGTCCAAGAGATGAAAAAGGGGAGACTCCTCAGGGATAGAAGTGCCACCGTCTGCCCCTTCCCATGACACTGTTAGGCTGGAGACTTGGAAGGAGGGGCAGAGAGAGGAGCCGGCTGAGGCTTGACAGCTCTATCAGTCAGGAAGCCCAGGGAGGCCTCCGCGGCGGCCAAGGTTGCTGACGGCCTCCATCTGCTCGGAGCCTCTTGCCAGGTAGCCACCAAGCTGGGACTGGCTCCATGGCCCCTCTGCCCCCCCACCTTTCCCTGAGCGTCCATGATGGTGCAGCTGGGATGGAGGAGGGATGGGAGTCAGGAGGTACCTGCGGCTCCCTTCCCAAATGGGAGGCCTGGCCCACGTTGCCCTGGAGACCCATCCTGGGGGAGGCTGGCCTGGAGGCCGGTGCCCATAACTTCAGAAGCACCCCTGGGTGTGCTCTGACTTCCTGAGGGTATATGCCGGCAAATCTCTGAAGAGAAAAAAAAAAAAGATCTCCTTCAAGACATAGTGGTAGCTGGGCGCAGGGGAGCACACCTGTCATCCCAGCGGCTCAGGAGGCTGAGGCAGCCTCAGCAACGTGAGGCACTAAGCAACTCAGTGAGACCCTGTCTCTAAATAAAATACAAAATAGGGCTGGGGATGTGGCTCCGTGGTTGAGTGCCCCTGAGTTCAATCCCCAATCCCCGCCCACCCCCCAAAAAAGAGGAAGTGATAGTAACAGCAGGAAATGACCAGTCTTTTGATTTCCCAGAACTGCCCCATCCTTCCATTATTCTCTTTGTTTCTGGTGCTGCTGGGGATTGAACTCTGGGCCTCCCACATGCTGAGCAAGTACTCCACCAGAGTCAAGCCCCCGGCCCGCCTGGCCCTCCGTTTGCTACTTTAGTTGGATCCTAGAGAGTCGGGCTGGGAGAGGCCGGAACAGGGTGGTCCTGCAGGGCCTATCCTTTGCCTACAAGACGGTTCTTAAGAACACAGATTCAGGCTGGGGATGTGGCTCAAGCGGTAGCGCGCTCACCTGGCATGAACAGAGATTTAGGAGTTCAGAGGAATCTCTTTTAAACCAGCTCTGTTCTACACTTCCCTCTCATCCTGGTGAGTGCTGCATTTATGGAGGCACCTGGGGACATTCTCCCTCACCTCCACATGGCTTGGGAAGGTCACTTATTTCTTTTATGCAGCATCACGCATCCATTGTCTGATGAGGGCTTCCTGATGCAGTGGAAATGCAAAATGCCCACTATCCGAAGTCCAAGTGGCCACCTTGGGACTTCCCCCTCCCCTGCGGGTTCAGGTTTCCCAGGTGTCAGAGCCAATAGTCTCCACCTGACCTCCCTCTGCAGGGAGCTCAGGAAGCACTGCCCAGGGCTGACCCAGGGCCAGGAGACCAGGCCACTTCTGGGCCCACTACCTGCAGGCGGGTGGGGGGGGGCGCAGCCTGTGTTCCCCTGCTGCACACCTGCCGAGAGCTCTGGGCACTCCCTCCTATCTCGGGCCATCCCTGGCCCTTGTGCTTTTAAAATATGCATCGTGCTGGGCACAGGGGCACACGCCTGCAAGCCCAGCGGCTCCGGAGGCTGAGGCAGGAGGATGGTGAGTTCAAAGCCAGCCTCAGCAAGTTAGGGAGGCCCTAAGCAACTCAGTGAGACCCTGTCTCTAAATAAAATATAAAAAAGGGCTGGGGGGCTTGGGATGTGGCTCAAGTGGTAGCATGCTTGCCTGGCATGCGTGAGGCACTGGGTTCAATCCTCAGCACCACATAAAAGAAAATAAAGATATTGTGTCCACATAAAACTAAAAAATAAATATTAAAAAAAAAGGGCTGGGGATGGGGCTCAGTGGTTAAGCGCCCTGGGTTCAATTCCCAGTACCTAAATAAATATGTATTTTGTGGATTTTCATAAAGCTGCAAAATTTTTACTGAGATCAAATTCACACAGGGATAAAAGTTACCCTTTTAACGTGTACGATTCAGGGGTTTGTAGGACATTCACAGAATTGCCCAGCCAGTCCCTTAATCTAATCGAAAACACATTTTCATCATCCCAGAAAAGAAATTCTTGTAGTTGTTCTCTATTCCTCCTTTCCCTCGCTAGTCTCTGCCAACCTGTCTCCAGGGTTTGACTCTGCTGGGTATTTTGTGTAAATGAAATCATACAATACGTGGTATTTGTTTAAAAAATATTTTTTAGTTGTAGATGGAGTAGTTGTAGTTGTGTTTATTTATTGTTATGTGCACTGAGGATGGAGCCCAGGGCCTCACCTGTGCGAGGCGAGCGCTCTGCCCCTGAGTCCCAGCCCCAGCCCCAACACACGGTCTTTCGTGTCTGGCTTCTTTCATTCAGCATGATGTTCTCGAGGTGCCTCTAAGTCGCAGCACATGCGAACCCCTCATTCTTTTGGGGGGCTACATAGTATTTTGTGGTGACACCTGTCTCATTGTGTCCATCCACCCGCCTATTGATGGACCCTGGGCAGTCTCGGGCTCAGTGATGGATCGCTTGCTGGGCCTGCGGGAGGCCCTGAGTTCGATCCCCAGCCCTGCAAAAGAAAAAAAAAAAAATCAATTGACGTTAGATTGTGTCAACCTCTTGGCCATTGTGATGCTGCTGCCGTGAACGCGCCTGGCAGGTTTCTGTTTGAACACCTGTTCTCCGTTCTCTGGGGAACACACCTGGCAGAACTGCTAGTTCACGTGGTGATTCTGTGTCTGACTATTGGGGAGCTGCCAGGCTCCCCCAGCTCCTTCCCCACTTTGTGTTTCACTGTCCAGCCACCCTGGTGGGTGTGAAGTCACACCTCGTTGTGATAAACAGGGTGGGTACATCTCTACCTGGCAGCCCCTCCCCTGGCTCCGCACTGATTGGCGTGCTGGGCACGCGCTCGCCACTGAGCTGCACCCCCAGCCCCAAACCCTTTTAAAAGGTAATCTTACTTCAGACCCCCCATGTGCAGAAGGGGTACGGGAGGGAGCTCTTGAATCCTGAGCACCCCTCTGGGAGTCCCTAAGCCAGGTCCCCTCCGTGGCTTGCAGACCTAGCCCAGCGCCCAGAAGTCAGAGTCTGACAAGTGGAGGTGTCCGGGGTCGGTGTCCTCAGCCCTCCAGCCCATCCTGTTGCCCTGGGAACCCTTCAGCCTTTGGCCGAGTTGTGGGTCCACCCTGCCCCTGTCCTGGGGTTGCCGGTGGGCAACCTTCTCCCAGTGGCAACCCCAGGGCAGGGGCAGGGTGGCGTCCTCTGTGGCTGCAGCCCTGAGGTGACTTGTGTGTGCCTCGATTCCCAAATCCTGAAGGATGGTCAGCTTCTGCTGACGGTGCGCAGGAGCAGGGCAGTGGCTGGTGTGGCCACGAGGCCAGTGGAGGGTCTGCCCAGCTCAGCTGCAAGTCGCCTGGTGTCACCAGCTCTCGGAGATGGAGTGGCGGCTGTGGGCGTGTGTTCAGCCTGCCTTCCTGCCCCCTCAGCACGGCACTCTAGGAGCACCCGCTCTGCCCAGGCGGCAGGGAGGAGCCCCCAGGGTCTGTCCCCAGGTGGTGGTGCTCTGCTTTCCAGCCGTCTGTGGTTCAAGTCACCAGGCAGACGGTTCCGTTCCCTGGGATTTCAGGGCTGCGGTTTTAGGGTTGCTCTTCTATACCGACGGCTCATGCTTCAGAAAGAGATCACTGAAGGTCCACGCAGGGACTTTGCTTGGCTGGAATCTGAGGTCACCCTGGTCTGTGCCCTCCTCCAGGAAAATGCCATGGTGCCTGTCGGGGTCGGGGTGCAGCTTCCGAGTTTTACAGATGTGGAAGCTGAGACCCAGGAGTCCCAGCGGTTGAAGAGGGGGCAGCATCTGTCACTGGACAGCACTGGAGCAGGTCGTTAGATCCAGAAGCACCTCAGAGACCATTTAGTCCAGCTCCTGGGTCCAGCCCGCGTGTTTCATCCACTGTGTGACCGACGTGCATGTGTGTTGATTGTTTGTTCCTGTGAAATCCCCGGGGGCTGCTCCCTGAGTCCCAGCCCTAGGCAGTCGACATGGTCAGGAGGAAGTCAGGGAGAGGCCCCTGGGAAGGGCTGCGGGCGGCACCTGCGCACGCAGGTCCTGTGCCTAGGCCAGGGCTGGGTGGGGGAGGGTCCCCCCGGCTGGCCATCACAGGGTGTGGGGGTGGCCGTGACCAGCAGGGCCCCCCAGGAGTCACCAGAGGGAGAGGGAGAAAGACTTGGGACCAGTGTGAATGGGAGGGCCTTGAACTTCAGGATCCAGAGTTGTGCCTTGATTTTTATTTAACCACGACCTCCAATGAGTTCCAAGAGCAGGTCCTTGTCACCCTCATCCTGCCACTGCCCCCATCGGGCCCTCTTCATTTCTCCCTGGGAGTTTTTAGTCACCCCCAACTGGTCGCCTGCCCTCTAATCTCTCCCTGTCCCAGCTCACGCCACAGAACCCCCAACCCAGGAGGTTTCTCAAGTGCAAATCTGATTGTGCCTCACCCCCTCCTTTGAAAGCACCTGCAGGCTCCCGGCCGCCCCAGCTCCCATCTGTGCCCACAGCCCACCTGGCTGGCCACCTGCCCCACCGCCGGCCTTCACCTCTGCCCCCTCCGGGCACCCTCGCTTCCCGAGGCCCTGCTGTTGAATTATTTGCTGCCTCTGGCCAGACTGCCACTCCCTCCCCTGGCCATCTGCTATTCATCCTCCAAGGTCCAGCGCAGATATTTGGTTGGGACAAGCTTTTCCTGACCTTCCTGAGGCCACCAATGTGCCTAGAATGTGCTTCTGTTTTGAATCTCATATCACATTGCAATTGCTTTCAGATTACTGGCTGTGTGTGAGAGAGTGTGAATGTGTGTGTGTGAGTGTGTGTGTGAGTGTGTATATGTGTGTGAGCGTGTGTATGTGTGTGAGTGTGTATGTGTGTGTGAATTGTGTGTATGAGAGTGTTGTGTGTGTATTGTGTATGAGTGTTTATTGTGTGTATTTGTGAGTGTGTATGTGTGTATTGTGTATGTGAGTGTGTTTATGTGTGTTTATTAAATATGTGTATTGTGTGTGAGAGTGCGTGTATTGTGTGTGTGAGTGTATATTATGTGTGTGTGTTTTGTGTGTGTACGTGTGTGTATTATGTTTGTGGTGTGTGTTTTGTGTGTATATGTGAGAGTGTGTGTATTATGTGTGTATGTTGTGTGTATTGTGTATGTGTGTGTTGTATTGTGTGTGCGTATATGTGGGAGTATGTGTGTGTGTTGAGTGTGTGTATATGTGAGACTGTGTGTATGTGTGAATGTGTGTGAGTGTGTGTATTGTGTGTGTGTGAGAGTGTCTGTGAGTGTGTGTATTGTGGGTGTGCGTATATGTAAGAGTATGTGTGTTGTATATGTGTGTGTTGTGTATATGTGAGAGTTTGTGTGTGTGAGTATGTGTGTGCATATGTGAGACTATGTGTATGTGAGAGTGTGTGTGAATTGTGTGTGTATATGTGAGTGTGTATTGTGTGAGTGTTTATTGTATGTGTATTGTGTGTGTGTATATTATGTGTGTGAGTGTATATTATGTGTGTGTTGTGTGTGTTTTGTTTGTATATATGAGAGAGTGTATTATGTATGTATGTTGTATGTGTGTGTTGTGTGTATTGTGTTTGTATATGTGAGCGTATGTGTGTGTTGAGTGTGTATATGTGAGAGTGTGTGATGTGTGTATGTGTGAATGTGTGTGAGTGTGTATTGTGTGTGTTGTGTGTGTGAGTGTGTGTGGGTGTGTATATGCAAGAGTGTGTGTGTTGTGTGTGTATATGTGAGTGTGTGTATATGTGTGTGCATATGTGAATTTGTGTATGTGTGTGTGTATTGTGTGTGAATGTGTTTGTGTGTGTTGTGTGTGTGAGTGTATGTGTGAATGTGTGTATGTGTCAGAGAGTGTGTGTGTGTGTTGTGTGAGTGTGTGTATGTGTGAATGTGTGTTGTGTGTGTACGTATGTTGTGTGTTGTGTGAGTGTATGTGTGTGAGTGTGTGAATGTGTGTGTGTGTTGTGTGACGCACACTGACCTAGCCCCACATACGTGTGGTTTCATGTTGCACGTGGGGGGGGCTCAGGTCGGCTCTCACAGTAACCACAGAGGTACATTTCGTCACTGTCCCATGTACAAATGGTCCCGAGGCTCTGAGGAGTGGCCTGAGCTGCCCGAGGCCTGCAGCTGGGATTCGAGCGCAGATCTGCTGGACCCTCGTTGCAGGCCCCAGGACACCTGGGCATGTGGGGGACCCGTCTCAGGGGTGGGCGCAGCAGGGTTGCCATGGTGCCCACAGGATGGGACATGGAGGGAGCCAGGAGCACCGAGGGGCTGCTCCCTTAGGGTTCAAGGGATGCGCTTACCAGCCAGTCCACTTCCATTGCAAATGGCAGCCTCTGGCTGCCTGGGGACAGGCCTGTGGGACTCCAGGCTGAGCTGGTGGCATGGTGACAAATGCCATGACAACCTGCCTCCTCTCTGGGGCCTTGGAGGGAGGAGGACCTGAGAAGGCCCAGGGCACATACTGAGGCGTCAGAGCAGAACTTGGAGAGGTGGCTCCCTTTGAGCCTGGGTGGCTTCTGCCTGCCCACAAGGGACGCTGCCTGTCAGGTCCTGTCCCAGTAGGGGAAGTGCCACTTCCACCTCCATCCCGAATGAATGGCTGGCTCTGCCTCCCAGGAGACTGTCCGCGGCATCCAGGTACCAATGCCGGCCTTGTGGAGGGAGGAAGGAAGAGGGGGCGCAGGAGGAGGAGGCAAGGGACTGCCGGGCAAGGTATCAGCAGGGACAGGTGGGGACAAGGCCTTCATTGTACCAAGGCCACACGCAGCTCCGAGCCAACGTGGCATCTTGCCTGCCTCTCAGGACGTGGCCCTGGAACTCTACCTGGACTTTCCTGGCTCTTGAGCGACTCTCGCCTGAGCTGGCAGGGAGGAGAGAGCCCCGTGCTGGGCTGGGAGTCCCGCGGGTGCTGGGCCTCCTCCTGGAGGCTCAGCCTCCTGTCACCTCCTCCCAAAAGCCAGGGGGAGGGGCGATGACAGAGAATGGCCTGCAGAACCAGCCTGGTGTGAACTGGAGGCCAGAGCCCAGCAGACCCACAGTGAAGCCGGCTGGGGATAGAGCTCAGCTGGTAGAGCCCTTGCCTCGCGTGCCCAAGGCCCTGCGTTCGATCCCCAGCACCACACACACACACACACACGCACACACACGCACAGCCTGCCTCGAGGGACACTGTGGGAAGTAAGGGGGCAGGATGCAAGGAAGCCCTCAGCAGGGCCACCTGGCCACAGAGGGATTCAGTGGATGACACGTGATCTTTGGGCCGTTGCCCATCCAGGAGGAAAGACCACTAGCCACTGCCCGTGCCACCCCCAGCTGCTCCTGGTGCCCGGGAGACAGTGAGCTGTCCACACCAGCACTGGGGGCACTGCTGGCCTGCCCCACACCTGCCCGGAGCTCCTGCTGGGGGCTGCCCTGTGGCTCCTGGAGGCCCTGCCTGGGGGACAGGGCACGGTTGGGTGAGCAGCTCAGGTGACAGGTGTGGTGTCTGCGGCTCCTGCAGCCCAGCACCCGACACCTTCAAGCAGACAATGCTGGCTGTGTCCAGGCCTCCAGGGGAACAGGCCATCTTTGTCCACCAAGGAGGCAACCCCTCCACTGGCTGGGAGGCCCTGCTGTGGGAAGGGATAGTCTCTGGCCCAGGGACCCTGAGGTTTGAGACCCAGTCCTTAGTGCCTGATGTTGGGCTGGTACCCAGGGGTGAGCTGGACACTCCCTTCCCTCCTGGGGGCTGGTTCCTCATTGGTGACAGGGGACTAATCACAGCACTTCCCCATAGGGTTGTTGGGAGGAGTCGATGGCGTAATGTACGTAATGTGTGGCACGGGGTCTGGTGTGGAGCGGGCTCGACGCTGCTCTCCCTGCACGAGGAGGTCCACAGCACGAGGACCCCAGCCAAGTCTCCTCAGTCCCCGCTTGGAAAGTAGAGGGCTACCTCTGGAGCTGGCTTGGAATTAGCATTTGGCTGCAGAGAGCCCAGTCCCTCTGCGTGGCAGTCTAGGGGTCCAGCTGATGCCCACACGGCCCTCCTCCCCACCTGACCACGGCCTCGCTGGCATGGAGCTTCCCCTTCCCTAAAGCCCCACCGGCTGCCCTTGGAGCCTGTGCCCCTGCCCAGGAAAGAAGCCTCGGACATCTGAGCAGGAGCCAGTGGGCCCGAGTCCCTCCAGCCAAGGACGCTTCCTGCAGGGCCCACCCACCAGGACAGCCGGGAGCAAGCAGAGAGGGGTTCTGCTCCGTCCCCACCCCCTCCTCATCTGCGCTCAGCCTATGCCCTAAGCTCCCGGGTTCTGCCAGGCTCAGCATGCGCAGTTGCATGGGGGGCTGCGGGGGTGCCTGCATGCGGCGTGGGGCTGGGGGCCACGGCGTGTCCCGTGTCGCAGGCAGGCGCTGGGCATGTTCATGGAGACGTGTGTGGTGCACCTTGGAATGACAGGACATGGGGCCTGCTTGTGTCTGTGCGCGTCCGTGTGTCTTTCTACACGTGTGTTGGTACGTTGGTCTGTCTTGTCTCCCCTGTAGACGGGAAGCCCCGAGCATCGCGCCAACTGGGAAGTTGATGGTCGTCGAGACCAGGCCAGCCTCACCTGGGGCTCCTGGTCCTGCCCGGGGGTCCTCCAGACTGCAGCCTCTGCCGAGGAGGGGGACGAAGAGCGGGGGAGGCGGGGTCTGAGGGTCAGGGACCCAGCACTGTGTGGCGGACGGGGCCCCACTCCTGCTGCCCCGGTCACCCTGGGCACGACCTTTGCCCTCCCTGGGCACATTCACTCGTCTGGAGACACCGGGTTGGACTGATGATTTACAGCTACCCCTGGGGCTGTGACGATCCGTAGCAGGAACCTGTGCACCAGCCCCTTGAACTCACTGGGAGAGGCACTTGTGGCCAGAGCTTCGCCCAGTCCTCGGGTGTCCTGCCAAAGGGTGGTGACAGGAGAAGCCATGCCGGGCAGCGGCCCCAGTGAGAGGATGACATGGCCTGGCCCGGCCCTCCCCGCGGCCCCCCCAACCCGCCCTCTCTCCTCAGCCCCGGGGACACCGCCTATCCCGCCCCTCACCCGGACCCGCAGCCTAATGGCCATGTCCCTGCCAGGGAGTAGACGGGCCTCTGCTGGATCCCGCAGGTGAGTCTTCCCCTGGCCCAGAACCTCGGCCTCCGGGGGTGGGAGGAGGGCAGGCCTCTGTCCCCACCTGCATTGACCTGCAGTGTTCTTTGAGCAAATCACATCTGGGTTTTCCTGTCTTTAAAGTGGGCTTGCTAGTGCTCAGCCCTCCAGGAAGGGCTCAAGGGCTCCAGTGACCTGGGCATGAAGGTTACCTGGAGGCTCAAGCCTTGCAGCGTTGCTTCTGGAGGGGGCCACAATCCCTCCCCTCCACTGGCCTCCGTTGGTCTTCACCCCAGTCCCTCCTCCAGTCCCTCTTAGATCTCCTACCCTGGGCTTGGGGGACCCTGGGTGTTGAGGACTCACAGAGGGGCCCCACCTGCACCCGCTCCTTGTCGGGGACCCCGAGGACCAGCCTCCTGGCTTCCATCTTGATTTGCGCTGTCTGTTTTGTCACCCCTGTCTGTGCTCCCCCTTGTCCCCCCGCTTCTCTCCCTGATGACCCCAAAGTGGGAGTACTTTGGGCCGCAGCGGCCTGGCTGTGTTCGCCCAGTGTCCGCAGCTGCCCGCCAGCCAGAATGAGCACCTGCCTCTTCTCCCCGCCCCCAGGCGCACCTCGCCCCCGGTGAGCGTGCGGGACGCCTACGGCACCTCCTCCCTCAGCAGCAGCAGCAACTCGGGCTCCTGCAAGGGCAGCGACAGCAGCCCCACGCCCAGGTAATCGGCCCTCCTGGAGCCCGCAGCAGGGCTTCTGACCATCCCTGACTCCAGGATGTGACAGCCGCGCGACCTTGAGCAGGTCACTGCCCCCCTCTGAACCTCAGTCCTGTCTTTAAAACAGACATGATAATGCTCACCTGCACAAAAGCAAATCCAGTGTCCTAAGTAACCTCGGGGTGATGCTTTCAGAACATGGAACCGAGGTAGGCGGCTCCCGAAAGCATAAGTGCTCCTCCCCCTTCCTGTCCCACCATCCTTGGTGAACAGCATTTGTCCTCATCACCACAGGATGGCTCTCGTACCACCAGCCATCAGGTCAGCCACCCAGGAAGAAAAAAGATGGAAAAGACCCAAGACCCCCTCTGCTGTCTTCCCCCCCACCCTAAGAAGACACTTTCCCTGGGAAACCCTGCTGACACCTCATTGGATAAAAGTGGGCCATGTGACTATCTCTAGCTGCAGGCCAGTTAGTGCAGAGAGTTCCCCCAGCACAGTGCCACCCCAGACAAAACCCAGATTCTGTTGGGAAGAAGGCAAGACCCCTATGGGGACGCCACCAGCATGCTGCCAGCTTGCTCTTCTCAGGGAACACTTTGAGAGTGGCAGAGGTGGCCAAGTTTTGGAAAGTGAGACGTGTTATAAAGGTTCTGAGTTGTGGTGTTGGACACGGTGTGTGAGACTGGAAGAGCAGGGTCAGGTGGACAGGCAGGGAGAGGGGGGTCAGGTGGACAGACAGGGAGAGGGGGACTGCAGGTCCTCAACACCAGGAAGCAAGATCAGGAAGGGCCCCTCATTCTGCTGAACTAACCGTGGGTGGTAGGGGAGTGTGGGGACCTGCAGGGAGTTGGGATTTGGCCTCTTCCTGTCTCCGAGTCCCCATTTCCTTGTCTGTGAAGTGGAGCTAACAGGCAGAACTTCAGTGAGCTGAGGGCCATACGCCTGCCACTCATCCCACATGCCAATTATGCTGTTATTAGGACTTTGATCTGAGTCAAAGGTTCTGGACAAGAAAAGCCCAGGAGATGTCCTGCCTGCAGCTCCCAAGGCCAGAGTCTCTCCGGGGAAGACTCATGTGGCCCTTCCAGCAGAGAGGCTGTCATTTGTGTGCAGTGAGGCCCAGAAATGTGGAAGCAGTAGATCTCAGGATTTTCCACCAAGACACATGTGACAGATGACCTGTGCAGGATCCCCCAGTTTCCTGCCTGCAACAGACCTCAGAGCCCTGAGGATATCAGGGGATGTGTTAGCTTACGTCTGCAAAAGTCTATAATTGGCAACTTCAATATTTTCTCGTTAGTAACAGATTTTTCTAACACATCTCATAACCGTAGCCCTCAGGGTCATCTCAGCCCCAGCCTGAGCTGTGGTTCTGCAGAAATGTCCTCCTGCTCATCACGAGGATTGCTGCCCTTGGGTCAGCCAGGGCTCCTGTTAGAGCCAAGCTTTCAAAGGCCTGAATGGCTGAGAGACACGCATCATAGCATGTTTTCCTTTCCTTTCCTTTTATCTTATTTTTTGCTGGGGAGGGGTACTAGGGATTGAAGCCAAGGGCGCTCAACCACTGAGCCATATCCCCAGCCCTTTTTTAATTTTTAATTTTGAAACAGGGTCTCTGGTCTCACTAAGTTGCTTAGGGCCTTGCTAAATTGCTGAGGCTGGCCTCAAACTTGCAATCCTCCTCCCTCAGCCTCTCAAGCCACTAGGATTACAGGCATGTGCCACCGCACCCAGCTCTGTTTATATATTCATATATGTATTTTACAAAGATAGAGAGTTAAATGTAAAAAGACTCATGAAAGAAAATGGAAAAATATTAACACAGTCTCTTCCCTCTAACCTTCTACTTTTACTAGTTTTATCTTGATTCCACCAGTACCACCACCACCCACCACACCCCAGGCATGGAGGAAAAATCTGCGCCCTCTGGCCAAGTCCCTTACATGGGGAGGACAGGTAGAGGGCCACATGGGCCTTAGGACAATCCATGTGGCTTGCTTCTCATTTGGAAAGAGATTTTTTTTTTTTAGATCAAAGGGAGAAAACACAAGCCCCCAGCCCATGTCACCCCCTGCCCCTTGCCAAGCTATAAAGAGGCCCACATGGGACTTGGCTTGAGTCGAACTCAGGGACCAGGAGGAGACTACATAGATGGCATTTCTCCTCCTTCCCACACTAGTGCCACATTCTCTTCCGTGGTTTACAATCTACAAACATTGGAGAGATTCCACAGGACTTTAAAAATGGCCTCCAACTTTAGGACCCACCGGGGCCTGTAAAGCGTCTGCCCTTCTCTGTGTCTGGAAGTCCCTATCCTGGATGGAGCAGGGTGGGACGGCAGCAGGGCCTGAGTCTCTGGTGACATGGGGACATGCCTGGGATTTTAAGGCAAGATGCAAGGAGGTTTCTTTAAGAACAGAAGATCCAGCAGCCAGGAAGCCGTGGGTGGAGCCGTCTGGGCCTCAATCTGTTGTGGAGTGGGGGGCCGTGGGTGGGGCGGCCCTTCCTTGGGGAAAGTCTTGGTCAGCCCTGGTCCCTGGCACGGCTGCCCTCTGGTTGGAGATTCCTCCTCCTCTGCGAGGTGGGGCTGTGTGTGCTGCACCCAAGCCACGTCACTGCTGTCTGTGCAGCCTGCTGCCATTCAGGGCCCTGCAGCGACAGCCCATCCTCAGAGCCACAGGTGTCCATGCATGTGTCCCCAGAGGGTGGCAGTGTGGCCACCCATGGACGTGGCCTGGCACAGGTGGTCACTGGTGAGGGCACCAGCAAGGTGATGGGGGTGTGGGGGCGTGCAGAGGGCTCGAACTGGGAGTCCTGTACCCAGATCCACACTCCCAATAAGTGTGGCTTCTGTGACATCCACAGGTACATGAGGGTGGGTGAGGGCAGAGTGCCCTCCAGCGTCTCCCTCCCTGTGCCCAGGCTGTGTGGGCTCCAGGCTCCAGGGAGGAGCGCTGCCGACACTGCCCTTGACCTCCATGACACCTGGAGCCCGCTCTTCTTCCCAATCTCTGCCCTCAGGGTCCTTGTCTGAGTCGGGGGCTGGGAACCTGGGCTCTAGCTCACCCTGGGGCTGGCTGTGGGGCTGGGGGCAAGAGCCAGCCTCTCTGAAGCCAGTGCCCCTCTCAAAGGTGAAGGCCCTGCTACTCAGGGCTGCCATGAGGACCGTGCAGATGGCAGCGGATGGCGCTCGGCGAGATGCCAGGTGCCGGGTGCCGGGTGCCCCTCCTGGAGAACCCCGTCCTGGGTTCACTCAACAGAGTCTCCCTCAAATCCAGAAGGCTCCCCTGCTCCTGGGGCCTGCGCAGGAGGCGTGGTTTGGAGGCCCTGGGGGTCACGGACTGAGGATGGTTAGGCGGGTGTCCCCTGCCTGTCCCCCACAGCACCAGTGCCCCCTCCTCCCCACCCCATGACGGTGTCCCTTGCAGGCGCTCCATGAAGTACACACTGTGCAGCGACAACCATGGCATCAAGCCCCCGACCCCCGAGCAGTACCTGACGCCACTGCAGCAGAAGGAGGTCTGCATCCGCCACCTGAAGGCCCGGCTGAAGGACACCCAGGACCGGCTCCAGGACCGGTGAGCGGGCGGCTGGGCAGCGGAGTGCAGCCCCCGGGGGCCTCTGAGAAGGAGGAGCGGCCAGGGCTTCCCAGCGCCCACCGCACCCTCCTCCCCCTCAAGCCTCGCCTGGGCCCCTTAGCAGGAGCCGCCCCCCAGCTCCTCTGGAGGGCCCCAGGAAGCTGCTCTAGTCCAGGTGGGGGCTGCCCCAGTGAGGAGCTGCCTGTCGGCCCTGCTCCTGTGGCAGTCTGTCCCTGACCGTGGGCCCTGTTGGCCACTTCTCCTCCCTGTCTGCTGGGGAGCTGGAAGGCAGGGTTTCTCCTCGCTTAACCCTCCTCTGGCGGCTCAGGGTGAGTCTGAGGCTGGCTTTGAATTTGCGATCCTCCTGCCTCAGCCTCCCAAGTCTCTGGGATTTCAGAAGTGTGCCACCGCACCTGGCTTCTTTTCTTATATAGCACCTTATCCTGTGTAACTGTCACCATGCAACTCACCTATCCAAAGTACACCGCTGGGTGCCTTCTAGTGTGGCCACAGGCTTGTGCAACCCTCACTATCATCTAACTCCATCAACATTTTTATCACCCCAGAGGGAAATCCTATTCCCATTAGCAACCACCACTTTTCTCCGGCTACCCGTCCCTGGCAACCACTGGTCTCTCTGTGAAGTCTGTCTGTTTGCATGCATGGACACACCTTTAGTTCTTTTAACATGTTTAGTTGTCCACGGACACCGGACCTTTATTTATCTATTTGTGTGGTGCTGAGGATCGAGGCCAGTGCCTCGCACACGCTGAGCCCCAGCCCCAGCCTGACACATTTTTCTTGCTCTGCCAAGCAGCCAATCCGGTCGGGTGCGTTGAGGTTTCCAAGCACAGGTTTGGGGTGTGCTGGGGGCCTTGCTGTCCTCAAGCTGGGCTTTCTATTTTTGTTTCTCATCCTCTTCCTAATGATCTCCAGGCTCTGCCTGACCTTTTCTCACTAATATTCCCAGGGAGCAGATGGCCCATCTCCCAGCTGCTTTTCTAGGCCAGCTCTGTGGCTCGAGAGCAGACCACCCGCCCTGGGCATGCGCATGCCGCAGCCCTGTCACTCGGCCCTGTGGCCTCTGTGGCAGGTCCTTCCTTGCTGGGCTGCCACACTCCTGGCCCTCTGTGGGGCCCACCTCAACTCCTCAAAGATGCCCCGTACTTGGTCCCTCTGTGCTCTGCACACCGCGTCCCCACCACTCCAGGTGTCTTCCCCATGTGGCTCCTTGGCGACCTCCTCCTTCATGACCCAGTTCAAACATAATGCCCTGTTGTCCACGGAGGGCTGGGGAGCCACTGCCCCCTGGAGTCCAAGAGGCTCTAAGGGACCAGCCAAACTGAGCATGCCCAGTTCCTTCTTCCCCAGCCCATCTTCTTCCCGGGGGGGGGGGGGGGGGGGGGGGGGGGAGGGTGAGTGAGCAGTCGGGGGAGAGGCCAGGAGTGAGCCACGCCCGAGGCAGGAGCAATGAAGGCCACGTATCCCTCGTATCCCTCGTGCTGTGAAGTGACATCTGTCACTTCCACTTGATTATTTATTTTTGGTACCGAGGATTAAACCCAGGCTAAGCCACATCCCCAGCCTTCATTTTTTTTTTTTTTAATTTTGAAACAGGGTCTCGCTAAGTTGCTGAGATTGTTCAAGGCTGGCCTTGAACTTTGGATCCTCCTGCCTCTGTCTCCCTTGTTGCTGGGATCATAGGCCTGTGCCACCACACCTGGCTTGTCATTGCTGCTCTAAGTGATTCAGGTTCGCTGCTGCCAGGTCGTGTCTTGTTGGATGGTCCCGCTGCCTTCCAAAGGAGGCCACAGCTGCTGGCCACGTGGCCACTGCAGTCCGCGAGGCCTGGTCCCTTCGGCATGCTGTGGAATGAGATCCTGGGCCTAGTCCTGAAGTGGAATTTCCATTCTGATTTTGAAAAGCACGTGGTTCCTGATCTGGGACTCTCACTCTACTGAGCTCAGGAACCCCACAGTGACTGCCGCAGCATCCGTGGATTTCAGGGCTCTAGCTGAGTGGGTGCTTGTGGCCTGGAAGGCAAGGCTGCCCAGGGCAGGGGCCAGTCCGTGGAAGGCTGTCCTTCCTTCTCACTGCCTCGAGCCAGCCTCTGCTCAGGCTGACCCCGGTCTCACCTCCAGCCACAAGGCCTTTCTCTAATGTCCCTGTCTGCACCCTCCAGGTTCATCTCTAACTCAGGCCTTTGAAAGGCCTGTGCTCTTCTGCACCAGCACCCTCCAGTGGTCCTGCTGGCCTGCGCCTGCCCCTGCTCTCAGGAGCAGCCCTGTCTTTCCCCAGCCGTCTTTTCAGCGTCTCCTCCTTAGAGTAGACACAGAGAAGAAACTTCTAGCATGGCTGAAAGTGAGAGTCACTCCTGCCACTTCTCATCCTCCGCTTGGGGGATGGCAGAAATGTAGCTCCCCCTGCCGACATCAAAGGTGGTCACTTCTCTCAGGCCACTGTCCTCTCCCTGGGGGTCTCTGGCCAAACGTCCCTTTATTTAAAATGTTCACCACCTGCTTTAATAGGAGGCTGCATCTCTTTCTATAGAGCAGAGCTTTTCTGTCTAGTTTCTGTTGTTTTACATTAAAGTTTTATTAGGTTTTTTAGCCGAGCATGGTGGCACCCGCCTATAATCCCAGCAGCTCAGGAGGCTGAGGCAGGAGGATCCCAAGTTCAAAGCCAGCCTTAGCAAAAGTGAGCACTAAGCCACTCAGTGAGACCCTGTCTCTAAATAAAATACAAAATAGGGCTGGGGATGGGGCTCAGTGGTCGAGGGCCCCTGAGTTCAATCCCTGGTATCTCCCTCCCAAAAAATCTTCTGCAGCTCAACGTCTGGGGGGTGGGATGTGGACATTTCTTCTCTCTCCCAGGAGGAGGCCCCTCCTGCCTTCAGCCCTGGTCTTCTGCTCCACCTGTCCTGCTCCTGGTGGGGTAGAAGGGAACCAGGCAGGGGGCCCTTCCTTTTATTCCTAGCCTCTGCAGCACAGAGCCCTCTGTCCTTGATGACCCTGCCCCGTCCTTGCCTCTCCCTGGTGGTGGTGACAGGCCAGGCAGGCAGGCATCGAGCAAGTGCCTCTCATCTGCTCACAGGGACACAGAGATCGATGACCTGAAGACGCAGCTGTCGCGCATGCAGGAGGACTGGATCGAGGAGGAGTGCCATCGCGTGGAGGCCCAGCTGGCCCTGAAGGAGGCCCGCAAGGAGATCAAACAGCTCAAGCAGGTCATCGACACGGTCAAGAACAACCTGATTGACAAGGACAAGGGGCTGCAGAAGTACTTTGTGGACATCAACATCCAGAACAAGAAGCTGGAGACGCTGCTGCACAGCATGGAGGTGGCCCAGAACGGCATGGCCAAGGAGGATGGCACCGGGGAGTCCGCCGGCGGGTCCCCCGCCCGCTCCCTCACCCGCAGCTCCACCTACACCAAGCTCAGCGACCCTGCTGTCTGCGGCGACCGCCAGCCTGGTGACCCCCCCAGCGCCTCCGCCGAGGATGGACCTGACAGTGGCTTTGTGGCCGCTGATGACATGCTGAGCCGGACGGATGCCCTGGAGGCCAGCAGCCTGCTCTCATCGGGGGTGGACTGCGGCCCCGAGGAGGCCTCGCTGCACAGCTTCAACCTGGGGCCCCGCTTCCCCGCCAGCAACACCTACGAGAAGCTTCTGTGCGGCATGGAGGCCGGCGTGCAGGTCAGCTGCCTGCAGGAGCGCGCCATCCAGACGGACTTCGCGCAGTACCAGCCCGACCTGGACGCCATCCTGGAGAAAGTGACCCAGGCCCAGGTCTGTGGGACAGTTCCCGAGGACAGGCACCGGGAGCCAGATCCCCACCCCTCAGGGCCCAGAGACCCCGATTCAGCAGTGGTGGTGACCGTGGGTGAGGAGCTCGAGGCCCCGGAGCCCATTACCCACGGGCCCACCCCGCACGGGCCTGCAGCCAACCCCAGCCCCAGCCTGTCAGTGAGCGTGGTGTGCCCCGTGGAGGAGGAGGAGGAGGCCGCCCCGGCCGAGAAGGAGCCCAAGAGCTACTGGAGCCGCCACTACATCGTGGATCTGCTGGCCGTGGTGGTGCCGGCCGTGCCCACGGTGGCCTGGCTCTGCCGCTCCCAGCGGCGCCAGGGCCAGCCCATCTACAACATCAGCTCCCTGCTGCGGGGCTGCTGCACGGTGGCCTTGCACTCCATCCGCAGAATCAGCTGCCGCTCGCTGAGCCAGCCGGGGCCCAGCTCGGCCAGCGGGGGCTCCCAGCTCTGAGGAGGCCTGTCCCCGCAGCACCCAGCCGCCTGACCACTGATTGTAGGGATGCCCTCCTCCCTCGCCTGTCCCCATGGGTATCATCTTATTTATTTAGTTTTGGGTTTGGAACCATTTTTTCCCCCAACATTACCAGGGTCCAGGAGAAGAGCTTGGGGGAGACACCCCAAGACTTCCTGAGAGAAAAAGGTAAGAGAGGCCAAAGACCAGGAGTGAGGGGCGCACTGAGTGGACAAACTGCAGAGAGAGAAGCTGGTGAGGGCCCCCTGTGTCCACCTGGCCCTTGAGACAGGGGGGGACCTGCTTAGGAAGTCTCTGGATCTCTCTGGGGAGGCTTCCCCCCTGCACCATCCTGTCCAGTGGCCTGCCCACTCCATGTCCTCTCTCCCAAGTCACCCCTTGCCCTGCGCCCAGGTTTCTGGGCCAATATTATCCCCTCAGATGGAGGCAGCCTTGGCCCAAAGTGCAGACAGCTGACCCACGGACTCGGGCAGGGTCTGGATCCCAGGCCTGGGCTGGAGCTCCAGCGCCCCCAGCCTGCCGGTCCCTTGGGATTCAGCAGCACCGTCGAGGCTGTGAGCCCGGAACAGACGGGCTGGGTTCTACCGGGGGCAGAAGGCAGGGTGGGCTCTGTGTCTGTCTGTCCTCCCAGGCCCTCCCCACCATCCACTTTCCTCTTGGTGTTTCTGGGTGTGTCCGATCGTCCCTTTGTGAGAGAGCTAAGCCCCATCGGCTCGGTGCTGCTGGGTGGGGACCCTCACGAGTCCCATGGCGAGTATCCACCAGCAGGAAAGGCGTCAGGGGCAGGGCGGTCCAGGGAGCCCTCCACCTTCTGAGATGAGGCCATCTCATCTGCTGTCTGCGAGGCCTGACCGGACTCAGGAATCCTCGGCCAGTTTGAAAAGCCGGAGGCCCCCACGGCCCCTGGAGCTTGCCCGAGTTTCTCTGGGGGCCTCGGGCCCAACTTCTCCCTTGCACTACGTTCACTTTGGGGATTGGTTCTCCCTCATCCCAGGACCTCCAAAGAGGTGGCTGCTTTCTTTCCGGGATGAGTGTCCTTGTGTCTTCAACCTATCTGCCTCGGAGGAGGGTGCAGATTCTGGCAGATCTCAAAACGGGGTCCAGAAGCCACGGGGTTTGTCCAGGCCACAGCAGGGACGTGGTTCCCGGGCAGGGGCATGGCAGAGGGGGTTGGAACTCTGCAGCCACCTTCCCCCTGCCCAAGCCCAAGCCCAGTCAGCCTGGGAAGCTCACTGTCCCCAACCCTTGCCTGGAATCCCGTGGGAGACCCCAGAAAGCCGGTGATGTTAATTGCCATGACTAGTTTACAAAGTCACATCCCTCTGGTCATCGGACCCACGTGCCAGACGTCAGGTCCCACATGGGGAGTTGGCGGGACCCTAGGTCTCACTCGGCCCTCTGGCCTAGGGGCCAGTCGGCTCCCTGCCAAGGTGGCTTGTCCTCACCCCACTGCCTGACTCACGGGCTCTGCCCTTCCGCTCTGTGCCCTCCCCGCGAGGGGGCACCTGCATGCCCTGGGAATGGGCAGCAGCCCAGCCATCGGGGCAGGAGCCCCCCCACGCGCTTTGTGCCTCCAAAGACCCCCACCTCGTTTGGGGCCTCAGGCCAGCCCTCCTTCGCGCAGCTCCCCCCCACCCCCCAGCTGAATGAAGCCCGAATGCCTGGGGCCTGCTGGGGCCGCCCCACAGGACACTGGGCTCGTGCCATGGAGGAGGCAGGGGACAAAAGCAATCCAAAGCCGAGCCAGGACTGGCCACGGACCCAGCCTCCCGAGCCGTGTCCTCACGGAGCTGCGTAGCGTCTCCCTAGGCACAGTCAAAGCTTTGCAGACAAAATAAATGTACGAACTCATCTGACGCCATAGAATCTACGTGTTTTCCACTGGAACTTAGTCGAGCTCTGTGCCCCTCTGCCCCTGTCCGCGTCTCGCTGTCTGTGGCCTTCCTCGTGTGTCTGTGTGTCGGTGGACGTGGGCAGGGCGCCTGGGGCTCTAGTCCACTCTGCCCTGCTGCTCGAGAAGCCGCTTGGAAAGCGCTGGGCAGTGGGTGGGCCTGAGGCCCGTGGAGCAGGGGACGGGGCTGGCGGTCACCTCGACTCCTGCTCTGGGCCAGACCTGCGTGGGTCCCGGGGTCCAGCCCATCGTGTTGGGTCCCCTCTGTGGGTCTGCTGGAGCCTTTCTCAGGCTTCTCTTCTTGCCAATGGAGAATGCAGCTCACTGCCCAGCCCTGGGACAGACCTGGGCCCGCATGGCTGGGGCCCCGGTCCAGCTCCTGGGCCTGTGTGAACTCAGTATCCTGCATCTATGCAAAGGGGCAGTGCTGCCCGTACAGTTCCCAGAGGTGGCCGAGCAGCAGCCTGCTGGCTCCAACTCCCGGCCCTGACTAGCGGGGCCCCGGACAAGGGCCTGGGAGGGCAAGGCTGGGGCCGGGGGCTGGGCCTCCCCAGAGCATTGATCCTCCAAAGCTCCCCTTTCCCTTCTGCTTGACCCTCCTCCTGTCGGGGTGTGGCCCTTCCTACCTGCACTTGGCTTCTGGAGTAGAAGTCGTCGGGACCCCCCTCCCAGCCTCTGGCTGGAGCCGATAAGTCCTGAGGAACGACATCCCCAGGAACCACTGTCTAGAACTGTTGGTCCCTTGGAGCCCAGAGGCCAGAAGCAGCTTCTCCTTAGTTCAGGACCAGGGCAGCCCTGATGCCCCTCTGGTCACAGCTCAGGCAGGAAATGGGAGCTGGGGCCCGGGCTTCTGCACGGACAGCTGACCCTGAGCAGAGTTTATGACCAGTATCTCCCAAGGGACTAATTAGACATTCACAGAGCACCTTCCCGGGCACCACTAGCTCAGGGGCATCTGGCAGCACTTTGGGGAGGGGGTGGGGCAACTTACAAAGTTCTAGGACAAACACCTGCCGCGGGGCCTCTACCCTGCGAACTCACGACTCCCTCTCTGACCTGGGGACAATGCCATCGGGTCACAGTGCACTCTTATATTATTAGACCATTGACGGAGAGTTCAGGGGGCGTGGGAAGCGGGAGGTGGGGAGGGTCCTGACTCTCGTCCCCTTTGTCCTTTGTTCAGAGTCCTACCTGCAGCAGACAGCTCTGATTAAAGCATGAGCACACAGCAAGACTCTCCGCCTGGTTTCTTTGTACAGTGTCATTTTCTAAAGGCGGGGGTTGGGGGAGGTCCGCACTGTCCTTCCCCAGCACAGAGGGAAGCAGAGGCTGTCGTTGGGCCACCACTGCCCACTCCACATCAGGGACACCCTCTCCGCCCGCCCCACCAGGTGTGGACACTGAGTGCCTTGCATTTCTTCCTCCCCAACAGCCCTGAAGTGGCTTCTCATGCCCACTTTGCAGATGCAGAAGCAGTCACGGTCACCCACAGCTCAAAGCCAAGGCCACGCTCTGTCCACCAGCCCTGCCACCACACAGCCCCCTAGATCCAGCCATCCCTGTGCCAGACTAGCTGGCAGTACATGGCGGAGGCAGGGCCAAGTCACCCCTCTCAGAGGGGATGCGTAGAAAGGCCTGAGTGTCACCACTGTTTCAAAGAAAACCAGCCCTGGCGCATCACGGGAATTCCCAATGACCTTTGAGGAAGGGATTGTGTTTCCAATCAAATCTTTATTCAAAAGACAGTCAAGGGTCGTAACTGACGATCTGTGCTCAGTCTGCAGCAAAAAGCAAGGAAAGGCGAAGGCGAGATTCTCACGAAGAATGTGGTTCTGTCTCTCAAACTGCGGGGCTGTTTCCCTGGCAGAGGCAAAGTCCAAGGACTCAGCTACGACTCTAAGAGTCGTCTGGCTGGCCCGTCCACGTGCCCAACATGTAAATAAGTGCAGAGAATGGGCTGCATTGGGTACTGCTGGGGCCGTGGCCCGGTTAGGAGGGAGACTCCCAGAGACCTCCGTGCATGAGTGACAGACTCACGCCATCCAGTGCCACCCACCTGAAACATGCTCCCCTCAAGACCCCACCCCAGGAGGCAGCCAGCTGCAACCTGTCATCCAAGAGGTCACTGCCCTTTCCTGCAGGAGGGTGGGATGGCTGAGCTGCCCTCCTGCGGCTTCAGACATCTGGGATGGAGTGGTCCATGGTGTGGTGGAGAAGCGTCGGGGACAACCTAGACAGTGGCAATGGTGACAGTGGTGGACACTGGAAGCTCCTTCTCCCTGCCCAGCCCCAAGCCTGTGTACCCCAGGGGGGCATTCACCCCTGTTCTAAAACTTTTAGGTCCCCAGAACCCACAAGCCACCTTGGAGAGAGGGGAAGAGAGAGGAGGAGGGGCAAGCCGGGCCTGCCCCCTGGGTCAGCCTTGGAAAAGCCAGGGTGGCTCAGCAGGTGGCCTCGGGGGGCGGGGGGACGAGGAGGGCGCTCCTTACTTTTTGACCATGTGCTCGTAGATCACAGTGGGAATGAGGGTCAGGGTGATGACGTTTCCCGCTGAGGCCAGAATCTCCATGATTGCTTTGTCCTGGACAGGAGGTGAGTGAATGGTCACCCTGAGGGCCGGGGACAGAGATACTGCCACAGGCCACTGACTCCCAACTGCAGGGGCCAGGCCGCCTGGGCCCCTGAGCCTGCCTGGCAAGGGTTAGGCACAGTCTGGCTTGAGCAAGGACGTGGGCCTCCCATCTGAGGATCTCCAGGGTCAAAGGAGCATGCAGTCCCCTCCCCTGCCTGTGAAGGCCAGCTGCGTGGGCCTGGCACACAACACGGCCTCACAGATGGAGCCTCCTTCCCCTTGCGAGGGCCCACATTGCCACCCCATCTTCCTGGCCCCAGTCACACTGGGGTTTGGGTTCTAAAGCCCAGAAAGAAGAACCCTGTGGTGGGAGACAGTAAGCACACCTGACCCCTGCTCGTTTGGCCAGACAGGCCAGGTGGGTGCTGTCCCCTACATCTCCGACCATGAGGAGGACAAACCTGAAGTCTCTGAGCAGCCTGTGCCCGGCAGCCCAACACAACAGCCGGGGCCATCGGGGCCTCTGGCCCGGACCCAGGGCCTGGTGACTGTTACTTTGCACATCTGTCCCTGGCTGTGTTTTCTTAGTTGTTCCAGAATAAATGGGAGCGAATGTGCCAGGTCAGAGTAGTGACAGCCACAGAGTGAAATAAACTTCAGAGAGACCAGTGAAGAATCGAGCCATCTAGAGTCTCCCTAAGAGCCGCACAGAGCCGTGGCCTGGCACAATGACTGATAAACTCACGACCATGCCCTGAGCCATCCATGCAGATGATGTCAGAATCCCATCTTAGCAGGACTGCTTTCCAGAAGAGTTAGGATGGAAGAACTGTAATGCTCTCAAAGGAGGAGTTCACTAATATCCGGGCTCTCCAGCTACTCAGAATCCATATTACTATACTCAACTTTTTAAGCACTTTTTAGTTGTCATGTCTGAGAAAAGGGAGATGATGTAGCAGGAGGGATACTGGATAGATATTAGGAAGAACTTCCTGACCACAACAGTCACTAAGAACAAACTCTAAGGAAGGTGGGCGAGACTGTCAGGCATAAGGAAGCAGACATGTGACAGGAATGGCTTGTGTCAGCTGCGGAGTGAGATGCCACTACCCAGACCACTTCTGCTGGGAGGAGCCCTGCCCCACAAGTGCCAAAGCACTGGACATGGACAGGAGGGGGGCGCTCCCTCTATATCACAACTGGGTTTGAGAGCCACTCTGAGTCCAAGTGGCATCAAGTCAGGATAAAGGCACTTTCACTTGTTCAGGACCATATGACTCATCATCCTCGGTCCATTCCCCCAAGACACCCCCATTCCAGATGCACAGCGCCCACCCCTCCTTGCACCTTCTGGATTTTCAAAGGTGAAACTCACCACCACCCTTGAAAAAGAAACAAAGATCAGAAGTGATCAACATGGAACCAGGAGCTCCATGTAGAGGAAGAGGTGTCCATGCAGCGGGCACCTTGGGGTGCCCTGTCCTCACATGCATTGCCACGCCCCTCTGCCCTCAGCGCCCCGGGGTTAGTCACAGTAGCTAGTACTTACTGAGCACTGCGCTGTGCCTGGTGCCCTGCAGAGCTCTAGGCAAACACAGGGTCTTACTGAAACCTTGGGAGGAGGAAGCTGCATGGGGGTTGGGGGCCTGCAGCCTGTCCAGATACCAGCCTTCCCAACCAGCCAGCTCCCCCGTGCCCACGGAGACCGGCCACCGCCTACCTTCAGTCCGATGACGTTCTGCCCGTTCACCTCGCACACATAGTGGTTGGTGAGGAGCCCGTTGCGGGCCGCAGAGCTCCCTTTGACCACAGAGACCACCTTCCCCTTCTTGATGAAGAAGCCCACGTGGCCCAAGCTGTCCTTGTGCATGGTGACCGTCCGCTGGAATGGTCTGGCAGAGAGGGAGAGTGAGCTGGGCCTGGGGACGTGGCTGGAACTAGGCAGAGGGGCTCTGGGGCTCTGGCTGCTCACCTGTCCCTAATGACCATGACGATCTTCTCCGGCAAGGCCTTCTTCAGCGCCCGGTGGGCCTTTTCCGTGCTCCACCCAGCGCAGTCCCGCCCATCGATCTGCAGGATCTGGTCCCCGAAGCGCAGCCCCACAAGGGAGGCGGGGGTGTTGGCCTGGACCAGCTGCACGAAGAGCCCCTGGGGAAGGTGGCCTAGAGTCAGCCCCTGCCGCCCTGAGCCCGGAAGCCTACCGGGCACGGGGCCACGACCCTCCGGGGCAGGTAACACGGTTACCCCATCTTCCTGGGGAGGAAGCAGGGCAGGCCACACAGCAGGGGGAAGCTGGGTCAGGATTTGAACCCCGGCCAGAGGCTGCACGGCGACCCCTCCAGTGCACCGCCCCTCCAGAGGCATAGGGTTTCTCAGCTTTCACTGTCTGCGGGCAGTTGCCAGGAAGCCGATCCCTGGGTGGTGGGGTGCACGGGGGGGGGGGGGGGGGGGCATGGCTCCCCAGGGAGCCACGGACCAACGGGAGCCCAGAAGGGGTGGAGGGTCCCTGCCGCAACCTAGCCCAGCCCCGGGGCCTTGGGTCAGGATGCCCCATCTGCCCCCTCCTCACTGGTGCCCTCTCGGGGTGGCGCGCTTTCCCGACAGGGCGCGTGTCCCCAGCCGCCGCGCCTACCTTGTCGATGGCCCGCAGCCGCAGCCCGGTCTTGCCGCGCTCGTCCTTGCACAGGTGGATCTCGCGCACCCCGGGCTTGATCTCCGCGCGCTTCACGCCTAGGTTGTTCCCGGACACCGGTGCCACCACCTGGCCAGGCAAGAGACTGGAGATCGCCTCCTGCAGCCATCAGGGGAACACGGAGTCAGGCCAACTCCAGGAGCTGAGGGCCTCAGGGGTCACTGGGCTGGCGGGTAGGAAAGAGCAAAGGAGGACCCAGCAGTCCCTGGGAGCCCAGATCCACCCCAGATCACTGGGAGGCGCCGTGGCTCCAGGAAGCCACTAGAGGGCATCAAAGCCCATGTCCCTAAAAATGGGCTGAGAAAGGGTGGTGGGGCCCCAGGGAAGGGAGGGGGGCGCGTTTTCCAAGGCAACTTGATATCAGGAAGAGATCCCTTCAAATTCACTTAAAATAGAAAAATAATATGGTAAATAGTGAGCAGTGGCGGATGAAGGAACTCACTATAATTCTCGTTCTTAAAAAAAATGAACCCCAAAATATAAAGATTAACAAATGCTTCCTCATAAAGTGCAGAACAAGGCAAAGATGTCTCTTCTCACTCATCTACTGAACAAAGTACTGGAAGAGCTAACCAGCGCAATAAGGCAAGAAAAAAAGAGAATAAAAGGCATACAGACCAGAAAGAAGGAATCTAACTGTTCTTATTCATTGATGACATCACAGTCTACTAGGAAATCCCAAGGACTCTACAAGTAAACTCCTACATCCAACAAATTAGCTCAGCCAGGTCATAAGATACAAGTCAACGTGAGAAAATCAATGCTTCGAGCCACAGGTACAGAGAATTGGGCTTGTTAGTCCCAGCTACTGCAGAGGCTGAAGCGGGAGGATTCCGTGAACCCAGGAGTTCTGTGCCTGCCTGGGCTGACAGCAGGACCTAGTCTCAAAATATGTATGTACTTCTGTATATTAACAAGTACAAGTAGAAACTTAAATTAAAAATAAAATATCACTTATAATAATTTGAAATAGGGGAGATATTTAGGCATAAGTCTAACAAAACATGTACCGAAACTGTAACAAAACAACCTAACACTGATAAGTGGTCAAAGAAAACCTAAAGAAATAGAAGAGTATCCATGGGTTAAAAACTAGTACAGTTGTCAACTTTACCCAAATTGATATACAAATATAATACAATTTCCAACAAAATGTATAGAAATATTTTGTAGATACAGGTGCACTGTATAAAAGCTCAAAGTCCACTGTGCCCAGTGCACTTTGAGCATTTATAACAAGAAGAAAGAGGAGAAAGGAAGGGAAAAGTGAGGAGGGAAAAGTGCAAGCTGGGTGCAGCAGTACACGCCTGTAATCTCAGCAACTCAGGAGGCTCAGGCAGGAGGACTGCAAGTTTGAGGCCAGCCTGGGCAATTTAGTGAGGCCCTAAGCAACTTCGCAAAATCCTCAAAAATAAATAAGAAGAAAATAAAATATGTCTATACAAAACCTATACATGAACAGCTTTGTTTATAATAATCAAAAACTGGAACAACTAAAATGTATTTCAACAGGTTAAACAAACACTGTTACGTTGCATGGCAGAATATTTCAGCAATGAAAAGGAGTAAACTGCTGGGCATGACAGTGTACATCTCTAATCCCAGTGACTCAGGAGGCTGAGGCAGGAGGATCCCAAGTTCAAGGCCAGCCTCAACAATTTAGTGAGGCCCTATGCAAGACCCTGTCTCACAATTAAAAAAATAAAAAGTGGGGGTGTGGCTAGATGGTAAAATACTCCTGGATTCAATCCCTAGTATCAAAAATAAGTAAATAAATAAACACATAGATAGATAAATGATGTGAACTACTGAACATATGATGACTGGCATGGACATCAAAGACATATTGAGTAAAAAACAAAAAAGCCAATCTTGCCAGGTGCGGTGATGCACACCTGTTAATCCCAGAGGCTCAGGAGGCTGAGGCAGGAGGATCACGAGTTCAAAGCCAGCCTCAGCAAAAGTGAGGCAGTAAGCAACTCAGTGAGACCCTGACTCTAAATGAAATACAAAATTGGGCTGGGGATGTGACTCAGTGGTTGAGTGTCCCTGAGTTCAATCCCCGGTACTAAAAAAAAAAAAAAAAAAAAAGCCAATCTCAGAAAGTCACATTATAGTATGCAATATTTCAAAGTGACAAAATTATACAGATGGAAAAATAAACTAAAATAAACTAGTGGTTGGGGAGGGTGTGGAGGTGGGAGTGAGCAAGATTCCAAAGCAGCAGCAGGGGCGAGACTCTGGGGCTGAAGTGGTTCATCCTTGACTGTGCTGTGGTTCCTTGCATTTAAACATGTGACAAAATGACACAGACCTGCAGGCATTCATTGCACCAGAGTCAAACTCCTGGTTTTGAGGTAGGGCTATGGTTATGTAAATCGGAACCAGTGAGTGGGGGTGCTGCTCAGTGGTAGGGCACTGGCCAGCATGTGTGAGAGCCTGGGTTTGATCCCATGTACTGCAAAAGAACAAAAAGATCAACAAAACATAACCAGTGAAGAAACTGGGTGAAATATACTTCTCTATACTATATTTGCAACTGCCTGTGAACCTATTATTTATTTTTTACTTAACCACTGAACCATAACCCCAGACCTTTTATTTTATTTTTTTTTTTTATTTTTACTTTTTTTATTTTGAGGCAGAGTCTTACTAAATTGCTTAGGGCCTCACTAAGTGCAAACATTGGCCTCAAACTTTCCATCCTCCTGCTTAGCCCTCCCAACCTGCTGGGATTACAGGCATGTGCCACCTTGCCTGACTTAAACCTACTATTTAAAAATGAAAAGTTTGGGGATGGAATGCAGCTCAGTGGTGGGGCACTTTCCTACCATGTGGGAGCCCCAGGTTCAATGCCTAGCATCACAAAAAATGATAAGTAGGTAAAATAAAAAGTAAAACGCAATGCAAGAGCCTTCAATTACAAAAATACATCTTATCCTCTTATATTATTATGACCTAGACTGAATGCATTTATGTCCTAATTACCCAACATGACCTTCTTTGCTTCCTGGTTGTATTTCACAGCATGACTACCAAGAAGGTCATTTAGGAGAAGGACCGTAGGGTGTCACCAGTTTTCCCCAGGGTCCCACATGTCCTCATCCTTAATGATTTCCTCCTGTCAAATCCTCACTCATCCGTGGGTTTGCATATGACTACTGTCACTTCCATCAGCTTCATGAAACCCTGCAGCCTTGGCAAGAGGTGAAATGGTTCTCTGCAATCAATTGCATTGGCTCAGGAAGAAGCTAGACAATGGGGACATTGACAGATGGGTCACAGGATGCCAGAGCTGATTGCAAGGGGTCCTATCAGTGAATGTGTTTTCAGGAGCATTTCTGGTGACAGTTTGGTTTGCTCTCTGAAACCATGAAAAGCAGGAATCAAGTATTGTTGGACTTGGGGAGCACATCGGGGTGTGAGCATCTGCCATTGTTGCTGAGTCACAGGTGGCCCTAGCATTAGATGTCCCAGGCTCCTACTGGCTCTAATGTCTTTTCTTTGCATCCAGCTGGGTGAGACCAGCAGCCTGAAGCCACAGGTCAAGGGGCAGGGAAGACATGAAGCCCCAGAATGCTTCCCATGAAGGCTCAAAATGAAAAATGCCGCTAAGAAACAGAGCCATAAATAAGAACCCAGCCGAGAAAGGAGACTCAAACACAGAGAAAAGGCGAGACCAGGGGGAAGGGGGCTCGGGACGTTCTGAGCCGCAGCTGGACAGGAGACAGACACTCACACAGTCGCCCTCTGGCATCTGGGGCAGGCTCTGCTGGACTTCTCGGCTGGAGAGGGAAAGACCCATGTAGCTCTCCAATTCCGCCAGGTTTGGGTACAAAACTGATGGGAGAGGAGGAAGAAAGGTCACCCAAGAGCATGTGCTCTGCCACCTCTGCCTGGCCATCCATTCTCAGTAAAAAATGGAACCTGGGGATACTGTTTATTCCCTGTGCTGAGCCCTGGGACGCTTGCTGCTGATGCGGACTGGCTCAGAGGATGAGCTGCGCGTGGGGAAGGGAGCCTGCCTTTGTCCTGGAGCAGCCTGGGGCACAGGGGCCCTTGTGGACCACTCTGGAATTCGACTCCACTGACTCTGGCACCAGCCAAACACCAGCCAGCTGGGGTCCACAGTCATGGAGGAAGGACTCTGAGCCCAGGACAACCCCCAGAAAACCTGCACAAGGTGGAGGGCAAGATGGAGCTTGAGTCCAAGTTTCTATTACAGAACTGACTCAAAATGCAGGAGCACCTCCAGAGGGCACCATGAACATCTGGTGTCCCCAGGCCTCCTCCCGTGGTGGCCCTCACTAAACCAGTCTGCCAGTGTCCCCTCCAAGGGTTCTGGAGAGAGCAAAATGTGCATAAAGCCCTCACATAATAGAAGGCAAGAAGAAATCCTGGGTTCAGAAGTGGCCAGAAATGTGAGGCTGGGTTCTCAAGGTCAAGACTACCCAGAGACCCAGGCAAGCAGGACCTGCCCCGTCCTGGGAGCAGAATCCTCCATGTCCTTTCTGGTGATGAGGACCCACGGGGACCAGTAGTGCCAGCTGGGGGTGTTAGGTGTGAACATTTGTGTCAGGCTCACTCACCTGAGGGTGGGGACACAGCTGTCTCCTGGGCAGGCAGGGCGGCCATCCTGGGCAAGGCTCTGGCCTGGGCCTGGGCAGGGGCAAGGAGTACCGTCAGCTATGGCCAGGACCCCTGGGGCTCCCTGAGCAGGGGAGTCTGGGAATTGGGTACATATGTGGGCCTGGGATGGGGGTGCCCTGGAGCTCTCCAGGCTCTGTGGCCTACAGGTGGCTTCTACGCTCTGTTAATTAGTGGGGCCCAGAAAGACCAATACCACAAGTTCTCACTCCCACATTCAATTTCAAAGAAGTAGAGAATAGAAGTGTAGTTCCTAGGGCCCAGGGAAGGGTGTGGGGCAGGGAGAGGGTTGGAGAGAGGATTGTTAAAGGGTGCAGGGGTGCAGCGGGACAGGAGGAATACATTCGAATGTTCTACAGCATAGTCAGGAAACTAGGGTTGAGAGCAATGGATCAAATATTTAAAAATAGCAAGTAGAGAGGGTTGTAAGTGTTCCCAACACAAAGAATGATAAATGTCTGGAGTGATACATGTGCGAGCCGCCCTTATCGGACTGTTACAGTGTAGACGTAGTGAAATGTTACGCTGTGCCCCATAAATAGCTACAGTTACGATGTATTAATTAAAATAAAAAACAGATTTTTTTTTTCTTTTCAAAAAAGTGGCCTCTGTAGATGGACATCTTTGTGAGAGGAGGTTCTCCTGGGGCCAATGACCCACCAAATGTCACCATCCATTTTTTGCCTGTGGCAGCCAGGACACCAAAGCCAACCTCCTGAACAAGTTCTCAGTGGGAAAGGCCCAAATTCTCAAAGTCCTCTGGGACCCCAGGGCAGTGGGATGGAGGGAGGAAGAAGCTGGACACACCAAGGCCACACCCTCTGGGTTTCCTGTGGAGCTGGCCCTGGCACCACAGGGTCCACCTGTAGCAGGAAGTGTGGGGACAGAGCTGGGCCTGAAAGGCATGTTGGTGGCTCCTTGGTCCTTCCCACTCCTGCTGTGGCTCCGCTGGCCCTGGCTCTAGATGCCTTCCCTGCCCAGCCCCTGCAGTGGGACTTGCAGGCCACAGGAACTCCCAGGAGTGACCAAGGTCCACAGCACCCAGCGCCTTCCAGGAAAGCCTCCCTTAGTTACCCGGGGGTCACCCCCAAGGCCTCAGCCAAGGAACCCAGGCTAATGGGGCCTGATGGCTTACCTGGATGACTTGGTCCACCTTCAGGTCCTCCAGAGATGGGTACAGGGTGGACATGGCTACTCCCTGGGACACCCTGCAGAGAGCAGAGAGTGAGGGGCTGAGGATGCATCTCCCATCTTCCTGAGGAGAGGCACAGACATCAGGCTTCTGCCCCATATGCCACTCAGCACTCCCGGATATGAGAAAATCATCAGGGGGTGTTATTATCCCTGTTTTAGAAATGGGGAGACTGGCTGGGCATAGTGGTACATGCCTGGGGAGGCTGAGGAAAATTGCAAGTTCAAGGCCAGCCTCAGCAATTTAGCAAGACTCAGCAATTTGGAGAGACCTATCTCAAAATTAAAAATTAAAAATATCTGGGCCTGGGGTTGTGGCTCAATGGTAGAGTGCTCGCCTAGCAGGCACAAGGCACTGGGTTCGATCTTCAGCACCACATAAATGTAAAATAAAGATATTCTGTCCACCTAAAACTTAAGAATAAGTATTAAAAAGTATCTGGGGATATAGAGAGGTAAAAGGTCAAGGGATATAAAGTACCCCTGAGTGTAATGCCCAGGAGAAGGGGGAGGGGAGAGAAGAAAGAAATGGGAGGGCTAGGTATTGAGCCAGTCTGACTCCAAAGCTCATGATCTCCACACACATCCAACCAGGTTTGGCTTAGAACCCAGGCCCAGGGGACCAGCCAGGATATGCTATGGAGGAAAGGCAGAATCATGAACCACATTCTCCCCTGCCATCTGTCAAAGGTCAGATCACTCAAGATCTAAATCTAACCCAGCAGGCAGATATAAAAGACCTGGTGTATACCAGGTCTAGGTTAGGGGTATGCACAGAACTATCTCACAACTACAAATGGCAAAGGCAGCAGGGCATTCCAAGTCCCTGCATCCCCCACCTTCCACACACCTCTGGATATTTGAGCTCCACTATATACCACTGATTTCCAGACACCCTGGCAACTTCTGATCTTAGCTAAAATGAAGTAAGATCCTTCAAAATTCATTAAAAACATGCACATGGGATCTGGGAGTGTAGTCTAGTAGCATATAACACTTGCTTAGCCTTTGTGAGGCCCTGGGTTCCATCTCCAGAAAAACACACACACACACACACACACACCCCTAACATATACACACAAACAGGCAAAATTCAGTTGGACAGAGCTTGGTCCACAAAGGGAGACTGGGGTGGTGGGCCACTGTGAACACTTGCTAACAGCTTCTGATTGTCCCAGAGGAGACTCAGTGAAGCCCCTAAGCAAGGTGCCCAGAGAAATTCAAAGGAACCTGTCATGAGCCATCCATGGGCTGTGTGTGTGAGCTATGCGCATTTGAGCCCCATGAGGGGACTGGCCTGAAGTTGCCGCCTGATTGGGCTGTGCGTATGTGTGCCTTTTCTCTCCCTCTGCCCGTGATCCCACACAGCACCTGAGATGGTGTGGCTTTCCAAGATGTCAAGCAACCTGGGGATCACAAGACATCACCAAGCAAGACTCCACCCTTTGAAACCAAATCCATTGCCTTATTTGGGTGGAATATTCTATGAATGGCTTTTCCTCCGTAAATAGGGGGGGTTTCCGGTGTGCCCTCTCTCTCTTGCCTCCCTTGCTCACCTTGCCTTCCTGCACGGGAGCTGACACCTGAGGGCTCAGAGCTGTCCCTGACCCCCAAAAAGGTATTTCTGTGTTTGTGTGTTTTTTAATTGCCAGCCCGGCCAGTGGTGACAGGAGTCACAGCCTTTTGAGAAATGCTTTGTCTCCTTCCTAGATAAAATGCAGGAAGGGAATCTTTATTGGTCTTTCTGGACTCTTCCCCTTGACCCACTCATCCCTGGCTCTGGCACACCTCCACCTCCACCTCCACCCCAGCTCGTGACCTGCCCCACCCCCTGATCACCCTTAATCCTGCAGAAAGGTGTTCCTGGTAGAAAGGTCATTGTCCCTCTTACCCTGGGCCTGCCCTTAGGGACAGGCTCTGGCCAGCCTCCCACCCTGAACTTTTCAACTGTCCTCAGTCTGTTTTCCCAGGGGGACGGCAGGTTCTCAGGGTCAAGGTATGTCCTATTGCCTACATGTGACAGGTGCATGTGATAAAGGAAGGCCTGATGGTGGCACAGGGGACTGACTGGGCTGTGCCAAGGAAAATGTGACTCTGGCCTGCTCCTAGGGATCAGTTCCTTTGGGCACTTCCCTTAGTGATCCGTGGGCACCAAGAACATCCTCACGTGTCACTGTTCCTTCCCACAGTGCACATGCTGCCCCACCCCGTCATCCCTGACCCCCATCCCCCACCCTTCCAGTCTGTATCAAGTCCCCTCCCCCACACGTTGTGTTGTGCAAACCTCCTTCATCTCTCCGTCCCTCCCCAGGGCCACAACATCCTCCAACGAGTCTTTACCTCCCCCCTGTCGATGTTCCCAGAGGGCAGCTCAGGTGTTGTGGCCCTGCGTAGTGTCCCTAGGTGGCATGCCACTGCCCTCAGAATGTGACCTTTGTTTCCTAAAATGGCCCACAGGGACTTCCTGATTCCTCCGGAGATTGGAATGGGTGCCCCATGAGCCCGCTGTAAACAGATTGTAGAGTATGTAACGAACCTTGCAGAGTATGTAACATTCAAATTAGTGGCCTAAATGCAAAACTCAAGACCCTGCATTTATAATCTGTATTTCCCACTGCTCCTAAAAACAAACAAACAAAACCAGGAAGCTTCGTTGCTCCTGGACTGCATCTGAGTAGCTATCTATGGTGGAGAAGCAGCAGACTCCAGGGCACCTCAGGCCCCACCACTCTGTATTGTCCCTTACACCCAAGCCACTGTACTAGACAGCATCAAGACCCAGGGGACATCTGTTGGCAACAGTGGCCTCACTCTCCGGCTTCTTTTCTTGCCACGCATCCTCCCAGTTCCTTCATTCAGTCCCAGTTGTGATAGACTAGTTTCAGATATTTGAATGAATGTTATTGTCCCTTGTCTCCAGGCCTTTCTGTGTGTCATTCCTTCTATCTGGAATGACCCATCGGCCTCGTCATCTTGCCTGACTAGATCCTAATAATTTTCAAGTCCAAGATCAAGGGACCCTTTTTGCAGGAAGCCCACCTTGATTTGTGCTCCTGGTAGCTACTGCCCCATGTCCTTACTCCTGTTGGTCATTCACTGCTCCCGTGGTCACCTCTTTTCCTGTCCAATTGCCTCATTAAATTGGGAGTCCCAAGAGGCAGCAACTGGGCCTTTTCACTCATGGCCGAGCTTCTAGCCCCTAGCATGGAGACGAATGCAATAACATTGCCAAAGCTTAGGAACCAACTTCCTCAACAAGACTCCTATAATTGCAAGAAGTAAAATCAAGAATCAATAAATGGGATGGAATCAAACTAAAGAGCTTCTTCACAGCAAGGGGAACAATGTGAAGAGAGAGCCTACACCCCAACCCCACCCGCTCCTGTAGTTCAAGTCTCTTCCCCAGAGGCCAACACTGGGAAGAGTCCCCAGGATTCCCTTGTGATTCTGGTCAAGGCATAAAGCGAGATTAGATATGCAGATTCACAACCCCTCTCTGTCTCTTTTTATAAGAGGTAATTATTAACATTATTCCTCTATTAAGAGTAGTATTTTAGGGGCTGGGGAATACAGCTCAGTGGTAGAGGGATTGGATAGTGTGCAAGAGGGGCTGGTTCAATCCCCAGCACCACGATAAAATAAAGTAAAATAAAAAAAGAAGTATTTCAAGTCATCTCATATTAGACAAGGCGCCATAAACATATATTGGAGAAAAGATCTCCTTTCCAACAAATGGTGCTGGGAAAACTGGAAATCCATATGTAGCAAGATGAAATTAGACCCCTATCTCTCACCCTGCACAAAACTCAACTCTAAGTGTCAAGGACTTTGGCATTATACCAGAGACCCTGTGTCTACCAGAAGAAAAACTAGGTCCAGATCTCCATCACGTCCATTTAGGAACAGACTTCCTCAATAAGACTCCTAAAATGCAAGAAGTAAAATAAAGAATCAATAAATGGGATGGAATCAAATTAAAAAGCTTCTTCATAGCAAAGGAAACAATCACGAATGTGAAGAGAAGCCTACAGAATGGGAGAAAATCTTTGCCACCTGCACCCCAGATAGAACATTAATCTCCAGAATATATAAAAAATTCAAAAAACTTAACACCCCCCCCCCAAATAACCAATCAATAAATGGTCAAATGAACAGGCACTTCACAGAAGAAGAAATACAACCAGTCAACAAATATATGAAAAAAATGTTCAACATCTTTAGCAATTAAAGAAATGCAAATTAAAACTACTGAGATTCCATTTCACTGCAGTCAGAATGGCCATTATCCAGAATACAAGTAACAATAAATGTTGGTGAGGATTTAGGGAAAAGGCACACTCATACATTGCTGGTAGGACTGAAAATTGGTGCAGCCACTCTGGAAAGCAGTATGGAGCTTCCTCAGAAAACTTAGAACGGAACCACCATTTGACCCAGCTATCCTACTCTTTGGTATACACCCAAAGGACTTAAAATCAGCACACTACAGTGATTTAGCCATATCAATGTTTATAGCAGCTCAATTTCAATTCACAATAGCTAAGCTATGGAACCAAACTAGGTGCTCTTCTGTGGGACACTAACCTTGCACGTGACTGAGTTAACTCCCCTGCTGGGCGATGTGGCCTCAGGCACCCATGCTAGACTGCCCTGCTCTTCTGGGGTTTGAGTGACTGTGTCTTCATGCCTGGGCTGTATCTTCCTACAGTCCCATGGGTGGAGCTATGCTCACCTGTTCCTTTGTAATATAACCCCTTGCCCTGTTTAGAATGTTCCATGGAAGTGCCTTGTGTGTGTCCCCTTCTCTTACTGTGCCCTTGAGTGTGGCCTACCTAAATGTCAGTCAATCTGCTGACAGTGGACATCATGAAGATAGACTCAGCCCCCTGAAACCTGATCCCTTGCCTCATTTGAATAGCTTCTCCTCAATAAAAGGGGTCAGCATGCTCTCTCTCTCTCTCTCTCTCTCTCTCTCTCTCTCTCTCTCTTCCTGTGGACCCTTAAGGTCAGAGGAGCCACCACAGCGACCCCAAAGAAAAAGGTATTTGTGTCTCTTGTGTGGTTATTTTACACAGCCCAGTTAGCCCAGTTTCCCTGGAGTGACCCCCTGAGCGTTTTAAACGCGAACACTCTTCAAGAGATAAATGGATAGAGAAAATGTGGTATATATACACAGTAATACTCAGCCATAAAGAAGAATGAAATTATGGCATTTCCTAGTAAATGAATGGAACTGGAAACTATCATGCTAAGTGAAATACACCAATCCCAAAAAGGCAAAGGCTGAATGTTTTCTCTGATATGCTGCTACTAACGCACAATAAGGGGGTGGGGAGGGAAGAACAGAAGTTCATTAGACAAAGGGGAATGAAAGGAAGGGAGGGGTGGGAATAGGAAAGACAGTGGAATGCATCTGACATGACTTTTCTATCTTCATATATGAACACGCCACCAGTGAAACTCCACATGTGTACAACCACAAGAATGGGGAGTTATACTCCATATGTGTATAATATGTCAAAATACACCGTACTGTCATGTATATCAAAAAGAACAAATTAAAAAAATAACTTGTGAAAAATAATAATATTGCCAAGGGCGATGCTTTGTGCCTGGGCTTTCACTTTCCTCCTTGTAAAGCTCAGCTCTGTTATCCTGAGGACACCCACCTTCCTAGCATGAACCAAACCGTCATGTAACAAAACAAAACAAAACAAAATCTGTTTATAATCTGTTCCATATACAAATATAAAGACAATATCCCTGGTTTTAGCACGCACTGTATTATCCCAAAATGCATATATACTAGGTTAACTTAGGGAAGTTATACTTTGTTTTCTTCACCATTTTGGAAAATCACTGTGAACCCTGCTCACCACAGGTGTCAACACAACAGCCTGCCCAAGCCTTCCTGAAGTTGTAGCTGTCACCGTGACTCCACGCTCCTATATACTAAGCCTTTGACTCAAGTTGTCAAATATAAACTGTTGCAAAGTTCAGTTGAATATTGCCTCCTATTAAATCTGAACTTGTAAGTTGGGTACAAGCATGATCAATGTAATCCGTCTGACTTTACAATCGTTTATTATAGATCACTGCCACTTCCCTTACTCCTCCCATATAGATATTGATTTTTTTCTTTTTCACCAAGAGGGAACCATCGCCTAGCATGAAGCCTCAGGATGAACTTGCCCCTTCCCTCGCCTCAATTTCCCGCTCTGGGTAATGGGAGCAACCAGCACAAACTCCGTGGACCGAGGCACCGCAGAGACCTGAGGCCCCCCCCCCCCCGCCCCAGCCAGCCCATCCCTCACACCTCCTGGCTGACCCGCTCTGCCTAGCCGCTCCCGACCCGCCTCTCCCGCCTGCATTGCCTACGGCGCCTGCGCAGACCCCCCACCCCCACCCCCGACTTCGGCAGTGTCTAGGGCGCATGTGTCGCGCCCACCTAAGCCCGAGCGGCTGAGCGCAGCTCCCAGAATGCCCCACGGCTGTGGAACGAAAAATGGCGGCCTCCTCGCCGCGTAGGAGGCCGGCTGGGTGGGTTACTAGAGTCATAGTACAGGCGCCCGTGATTAGCGGCATCCGCAAAGAGGGAGCGGGTAAAGCGGCAGAGCAAGCGAGGCGAAGGCTCGGTCGCGTTCTGCGTCCTCTCTACGGACCGGAGGCCACGCGTGTCGAATGGGTCTTAAAGTGGCGAGGCCCCTGCGCTCCCACGCCCTGGGCTCCGAGCGACACGCGTGGGCTCCGGAGGAGAGGGGTGAGGCCGAGCCACCGCTGCCTGCCTTGGGAGATCCTGCTCCCCGCGGCTTGTTGCTGGTGTGAACAGGAAGTCTCCGCGCTCCCCTTGGCTTCCAAGGCCCTTGAAGACCAGAGCGTTTCTGCACGGCGGGACGTCACGCTGCGCCTCTTGACCGTGTGCCCCCACCTCACGCGGATGCTCCCCAGGCACCACCAAGGATGGAAGGAGACTTGGGCTTCCCACGGTGAAATCAGACCCACTGCCTTTGACAAGGGACTCCGGAAGTTGGGTCTGTGGGGTTAAAAAAAAAAAAAAAGGCTAGGAAAGCCACCTGAAGGCAGAAGACCCTAGAAAGTTCTAGGCAATGAGAGTGTAGTGTGCAGTGCAGTACGGGGGATAGCAAGGCCCAGGCCTGAGAGTCCAGCTGCCCTCTGGATAGTTACTACCTCTTGATTCTCCTCCTGAAGTTTCCCCCAGTTGTGCTGTCCCTCCAATGCAGCCCCACCAAGTCCATCCATGGGCTGAACCAAAAATCAGTTTTCTTCCGATCCTGCCTTTCCCTCCTTTTGAAACCATACCCACCTCTTTATCAGGATGAATCTCAAACTTGAGCCTGGCATAAAATTTCCCTAACCCTAACCCTGATAATGTCCCATATCACCTCTGCACCCATTCGCCGTGCATTTTAATTCATCCCAAATTATTTGCTGGTTCTAAAACAACCTGAGAGCTGTACCACAGTGCCATTATAGGTCTGTGCCCTCTCTCTTGAATGACATTCACAACTTCCTCCTCATTCATCTGATGGTGTAATTCTAAGCCCTCCACCGAGAGAAGGGCCAACCTCCTTTCTCTAGACCACAGAATCTCATATATATCACCTATGACTTGCTCATTCCATAAGTGTTTATTAAACATCTACTATGAGCAAGACCTTTTGCATTTCCTGGGTTGCAATTCCACTGTGCTGTATTTATTTGCTTATCCTCAGCAGTGCTGAGCATAGTGCCTGGTATATAACAGCCATCCAATTACTTCTTCCAAAGGAGTTGAAAAGCAGAGACAGAAGAGAAAGTCTGAAAACCTAGATGTGCAGTCTACTCATTCCCACAGCTTAGAGAAGGAGAAGAAAACAGCCCTGATAGGTAGCCTAAAGGTGGTGGCTGGTACAATCTCAGTGGAAGAGTTGACTCAGTTCTTAATGGTTTCCTGCAAATAATTGGTTCCCCAGAAAGAAACAACCCCTCTAACTCGCGTCTCTCTGAGGAATTTTCCTCTCCCTGAGTACTTTTCAGATTCCCATCCCTGAGCTTCTGCACTTAATGTTATAAGCAATAACACCCACAGCAATCTAGCAATCAGGTCCTGGGAGATCAGCAGGGCTGAAAGGGGTCTTCAGCCCCCATATTTGAATAGAATGAGAACACTTTGTTCCAAAGAGCTGAGGCTCAGGGACTCCCACGTGTTCCTGTGGACAACTCATCCTTTAGAAGACAGTGTGCAGGAGGGAAGCGTGGGTTAGGTGGTGGAGGAATAGCTTTGAAGGCCAAATTAGCCCAGGGATCTGGTGAGTCGGAAAGGAAGAGGCTGTTGCTAGGCCACAGTCCTATACCCCCACCCCCTCCTCTCAGGGCTGTACTACCTGCTGGGGAAAAACTGTGGACTTCAAGAAACACAGATATTCCCAAATGGGAACGCCCAAGGGAGTCAGGGCAGGAGCCAGGACTTGGAGGGAGGCTGGGCTCAGACTACCTGCCTCTGGCTTGTGAGAGCAGAGCATGGCTAAGACCCTTTGGGGTGTCATATCTTTCATAATATGGGTAATAGTACCCAATTACCCATATCTAATCCCCAGAGTTGTCTGGGGATTTTTTTTTTTTTTTTTTAAAGAGAGATTTGGAAAACATTTAGCTTGGTAACTATCACATAATAGGCAATCAATAATAATAGTAGTTCATTCATCCAACACATTTACTGAGTGCCTACTAAGTCCAAGTACTGTTCTAGCTGCCAGCAGTGTGGCAGTGAACAGAAGAATTGGTTCTTGAGGAAGTTGCTTTGTAGTGAGGAGCTAGATTAAAAAGCCCCATGACTCGGTGGGCTCTCAGGTGGTGGGAACTGCTAGGGAGAAGGTGAAGCAAGTCGGAGAGTGGAGAATCAGGAGATCAGAGGAGCCTGCCTGCAGGATGGGGGACATGTGAGGAAAGGCCTAAAGGGGTGGGTGGGGAGGAGCATTCCAGGATGAGGGCACAGCTGTTGCGTAGGCCCTGGGGAGGGGGTGCCTGCTGTGCTCAGGGACATCTGACCACGAGACTGCAGTCAGCTGTGCAGAGGGGAAGCAGCAGAGGTGTTCCTAGCTTAGGCACAGTATGTCAAGTAGCCAGGACAGCCAACAACCCACGGTGGGCCCACTCCGAGCCCCTTCCTGAGACCCTGCCATAGAGGACATGGGCAGACTCCTCGTTTCTGTTCTCATTCTGTTGTCACAGCTGGGCTACTTCCAGCCTGCAGATGAGGACACTGGTTCCTAAGTGGTCAAGCCACTGGCTGTTTCCCAGCAGGTTTTCCTTGCTGTGGCAGGAAGTGGTTTGTAGAAACAGCTCCAGGAAAAGAAGAAACAAGCAGAGACCTGGGCCCTGTTCTTTGTGGACACCACCTCTACCTTCAGCTGGGCCTTTGCTGCCAAGGGCTCCCCTGAGGACCCAGGTGTGGGTTCCACTCCTGGCGCCCTCCTGGTGAGGGGCAGAGTGAGTGCCAAGGTTCAGCTTTCATTCAGAGGGCCCCCCAGGGCTGGGGTTGGGAAACAGACCAGTAGAAGTCAGAGGCAGCGCAGAACACCAGCCCCGGAACCTGGCCGGCTGCTAGAGTCAGAAGAGGAAATCCCTATTCATAGGTCACTCTCAGAGTGAGGCAGGGTGGACGAAAACTGCCTGGAAGTCCCAGAAAGGAAGGGACAGAGAGGCGGCAAGGAGATAGTGTGAGAGCAGGGCTCACTCATTCCTCTCCCAGTCAGCACAGCCCCGCTCTTACCTGCAGACAGGTGCTGCTGCGTGTCCTCCAGCCACTGCTCAAAGTCTGTCTCACTCCCTGGAATGCAGTGGCCCTTGTCCCAGCTGGGTTCCTGCTCTAGGAAGGGTAGTGCCCGCCCCTTGGGCAACTGACTCACCTTGGGCTGGGCTAGGCCCAGTTGTGGTTGGGTAAACAAGGCAGGTGGCCTCCTCTGGATTTGGAGGTGGGTTAGTGCACACAGCTGACTTGTGTCAACACAGAGCTGTTGACTGGGGCGTGAGCTTTCTGCTCTTTTCCTGGGGAAGTCTGTGTTTGGGTTGGAGACCTCCTGCTGGTGGTGGCAATGGCAAAAGACTGGAGAGCAGTTTGATGGGTCCCCTGGGTCTTAAAAAGTGCCCATTCCTTGTGGTCCAGCATTTCTTCTAGAAATCTGTTACTGTGAGGTCTCAGGGCCCATCTCCATGTTTTTTTGCTTTTTTTTTTTGGCGGGGGGGGGTACCCAGGATTGAATCCAGGGGCATTCGACCACTGAGCCACATCCCCACCCCTATTCTGTATTTTATTTAGAGACAGGGACTCACTGAGTTGCTTAGCACCTCGCCATTGCTGAGGCTGGCTTTGAACTCGCGATCCTCCTGCCTCAGCCTCCTGAGCTGCTGGGATTGCAGATGCGTGCCACCATTTAAAAAAACAAACAAAAAAAACCCGGAAAGTCTAGAAATCCCAAATGCCAGTCACTGTGGTCTGGTTAAATAAACCATCCAACTATTAAAGTCACTTAAGGAAGGAGCTATTAGGAAATGCTCCTGACACAGTAAGATAAGGAAAAAGCCTTATTGTGGTTTTGCTCTTACATTTTGTTTTTGTAAGTGACAGTCTAGACGGACACGAACTCAATGCTGGCTGACTGGATGTGGAGTGGGGGAGCAGCTTTGCTTTTTTTTCCTGGTGCTGGGGATGGAACCCAGGGTCTCTCACACACTGGGTTGCATTTTTTGAGCCAGGTGAGCTTTTCAGTTTGTGCTTTTGTGTGTCCTCCATAGTGGTAATGTGGTTTGGTGATTTTTATGTTATTCTTTGTCTGAATGCTTACATGTTGTAAGGGAGGACCCCAAACTAAGTTTTTAACTGTTTTAAAAAGGAATTTCAACTGATTGTCTCCTGGAAGGGGAGCTAAGGAGCTGTGGGGGAGGGTGTGAGGGGATTTTTTGTTAAGCATCTTTTTTTGGTGCCTTTTAAATTTTGAAAAATGTAAGTGTGTTATCTCAAAAAACACTCAAATACAAAAGTCAGAATGCCGCAGTCTGGCTGGGCACAAATCACGAGCCACTGAAGCAGGAACAAACTTTATTTCTGAACTCCACCAGCACACTCCCCACACGCTCCCCGGGAACTCTCCCGAACGCCACACGGCTCCTCTAGGAACCAACAACTGGAAATCCCCCCCTCCCGCACTTCCCCAACCAATGGGAACTCTCCGGGAATCCCCATGAGAACTCCAAAGTAGTGCGAGAACTCCAAAGTAGCAGGCCGAGGCGGACAGTAAAGGTCTAATATACAACCTAATCAATCCAGCATCATCTTAATGGCTTACCTCCCAACCAATACTATTGGCAAAATGCCAGGGGCCATTTCGACTTGGCTGTGGCTCTCAGCATCAGGTTAAACAGAAAAGGAGGAGGAATTTAGATTCTGGTGGGTTTGGTTAGGTAAGGGTGCCTGTCGCACCTGGTGCCTAGGGAAGGAGGGGGACCTGGGTGTTGGGCATTCCCGTGAGGAATGGTACAGGGCGCCCACTCGGGGCGGGGTGAGTATCGAGGCTGCTTGCCAGGCCATGCAGGCCCACGTCACAGTCCCTGTGACGCACCTGGGCAGAACTGCACCAGCCTTGGGCAGCAGATCTTGAGTCTTGACTCCAGGGAGGAGACACTGTGACTTCCCGTGGAGCGCCTTCAGCCAGGAGTGCCACAGAGGGCACAGTGACGTCCCCATCCAGGTGGCCTCTCTCACCTCTACCTCCAGGTCAGACAGTCCTGCTCTCTTCTTGGAGAATTCTCCTCTTGTATTGTTCACATTTACCCAAGGCTACCAGGTAGACCCTGGGTTCTTGAGGGTGATGGTGGGGGGGTCGCTCTATACACAATGACTACTCCCTTCAAAATAAAAATGGGAACCTGGGCTCTGACGGGTATCTTTCTGCTTTGTTGTCTGTTTGCATCAACACTCTCCGTAAATCCAAAGCATGGTGGCCAACACGCGCAGACTCGCAGAAACTCCCTGACAGCGGCCAGGACAGACCTGAAGACCCAGCCACCATTCCCCTCCTGAAGAAGTCATCACCTGCAGTTGGCCCTGAGCTGCTCATGGTGGCAGGGGCTTGTCTCTCGGTTTCTTATCCCAAGGGCCTGGCACTGTGCCCAGCACATGGTACAGTCTCAACAGTTACTGAATGAATAAATGTTCTTCCTCGAAAAGACAATTACAGGTCTGAACTTCATGACTCGGTCTTACTTAAAGAAGAATTTGGGTCAGGGCATCAGATGTCAGTCCAGATCTGTGACATTGCACAGTTACGAAACCTCTCTGAGCTACGTTTTCCATGTCTACTTGCTTACAGGATAAAATGAATATTTTGTCCTTGGGATAAAATGAATGAGTCATGAGGAATGCCTAGGACAAGCTGGCATTTAGGACATCTCAGTTTCCTACTCCCTTATGGCTGCAAACACCAGTCTTCTGGTTCCAGGGAAAATGAAGATGTTCTTACCAGGGGAGGGGAGGTTGGTTGGTGGGCAGAGAGGAAACCACTGCTCACTCCAGCTCTCACAGATCTGGAAGGTGTAGTACACCGCGGACTTACGTCACTACACTTCATCGGCCCTGCTGAATGTAATGACAGGAGGAACACCATCTCTCCAGCTCCTGCAGGCTAGGTGCTCCGCTGGGCACAGGGCATAAACTGAGTCAGGAATCAGAGAGTACAGCACTTTGCCCAAGGCCACACAGCCAAGAGTGGCAAAGTCAAGCCTTGGCTGAGAACTGAACCAAGGTGCCTGGGCTCCCCCAACCCCCTGTGGCATCTGAGTCATAGATTTCCTTTTAGGAAGGCCACCAAGAGGTCTTAGTGAAGCCCGAATTAGACAGGCAGTCAGTATAGATAGGTAAATTGAGTCAGGTAGGATCTAGGGGCCAATTTTGAGTGAGTCTGAGAAGTTGGAGACTGTCCCTTGAGGGATCTTATCAAGAACCTGCCCCTGCTCCAACCTGTTGCCAAAGTAACCTGTCCCAGGAATTGTCCCTCCCTACAGGGAGCTAAAAGGTTGTTAATGTGTCCTTGGCTGCTCCATCCTGCCCTTCCCCCTTCAGCCCACCTGTGTCCCACCTTTTGGCCACCCCACCGAGCATTCCTGGGCCTAGCCCTGTAAGCAGGAAGAAGAAAGGTAAGGGGAAGAGGGTTAGGAGAGCAGAGGAAGCCTAGGACATATAAAAAGGGCGGAACACCTCGCTTCTTGGGGTACCAGGATACCAGCTATGGCCCCCTTCTCCCTCCCGGGAGAAGTCTGTTACCCCTTTTTAAATAAACCCTGCTTCATAAGCTTGCCTCGGCCGGCTTCTCTAATGTTCAGACTTCAACATGTGAGGAAGCAGGACTCGGCACCGATAACCAGAGGTATCACTAGGTAGACTTCAGCTGTGTCAGAATCTAATTCATGCCCAGGTGGAGCTGCGTGGGAAGCTGGGAGATGGAGTCTAGTCAGGGCCCGTAGCCAGATACTGGGGTTCATTTATTAAGAAAATGGGGAGCATGACACTGGGTGGCCAAGAGCAGTCTTGGCCACCCTTGCCAAGGTGTGCTTGGCGGCCCTGGCCAGACTGACCCTTCCTGGTGCTGTGCCTGCGAGGCCTTCCCAGCAGCAGCCTTCGGACGTCTGCCTGGACAGGAGCATGAAGAGTCCTGAGTGGGGAATCTGGTCTTGACCCCCATTCAATTCCTCTCCAGGCCTCAACGCTCCTGTCTGTCAAATGGGAATTGAGATGCACAGATTTCTAGCCCAGTCTGAGAGGGTTCTATCACAGGCTCCCTCTGCTACGGCCTGCTGTCACGCCCTGCTCTCTGGGCCCCAGTGTCCACATTTATTCAGGGAACAGTTTGGGTGGGTGATCTCAGGTTTCCCCCAGGTGTGCCACCCAAGGGCCTATAGTAACACCAAAGCCCCTGCCGGGCCCCGGCACCACAGGTGACCGTCCATTTCTCAGCTCCCTCTTGGCCTGTGGTCTGGAGGCCATACTGATCAAGGTGGGCTAGGTCACACTGCAGCTAAAACCACCCTGAGGTCTGTGGCTTCGAACACAGAGTGGGTTTCCCCACACACCATGTTCCACCGAGGACTGGCAGGAGCCCACACCTTACTCCAGGTCCCAGGGTGATGGACATCTGCCATCTCAGAGGCTGTTGGAAGCATGGCAGAGGGAAAGGGGTCTCCATCTGGCAATTAAATACTTCAGCCTGAAGTGACAAATGTCACTTCTACACCATTGGCCAGGTGGCCCCACTGACAGAGGGGTAGGAATGTGCCACCCAACCACATGCACAGAGGGTGACATTAAAGATGATCCCAGATCTTGTTCCTGGTTGTCTGCCAGGTGGAGGGTTGGGGAGAGCTGCACGGAGCCCTGCTGGGACCTACCCGAAAGAGCTGACTGCTCATGGCCTGTGGTACCTGACTGACCCCCAGGCTGCTGTGATCTGATGTTGGTGTCCCCTCAGAATCCATCCTCTGAACCCTAATCCCCAAGGTGGTGGTCTGAAGAGAGGGTGCTTGGGGGAGGTGATTGAGGGTGAGGCCCTTATGAATGAGGCCTTGGGAGTTTGTCCTTCTGTCTGTCGTGAGATTGCACCAGAAGGCCCCCACTGCCATCCGTGCAGCAGAGACTCCTTCAGTGTGGGTTTCCCAACCTCGAGAACCGCGAGCACCTTCTGTTGTCCATAAGCTGCCCTGTCTGAGGTATTTTGTTCCATCAGCCCAGAGAGACTGAGGACACAGTCCCAGCCAGGAGCTGCAGTTCCCAGCTCTAACAAGCGGGGCAGTATTTCCTGCCCTGCAGGCCTTTAGTGAAGGTGACTAAGGCACAGGAGAAACAGCTGGGCAAGGCGTCTCTTCACTCCAGCAGCCTCTGCGGACGCGGGTATTTCAGTGGAAGCCATTTGCTTTCCTGAGCCCTTGGTGAATTTAGGTGGGCAAGTTTGAGACTAGGAACTTGGTAGAGGGGTTTGGAAAAGGCTGTCAAGATGGAGGGGACTTTTGTGCTTAAGAATAGGTTCCCAGGTTTTCTTTGGGGTGACTTAATTTGGAACAGTTTGGGGGGAATTGACAAAGGTGGGGGCCTCCAAGCCTCCAGTGTCTGCCCCCATGTAAACAGAAGATTTGGGGGTTCTTGTGAAGTTCACACGATAGGGGGAATGAAAAGAGCATATTTAGTGACCTCCATGGAAAGACCCCCTGTCCCCAAAGGTGAAGGCCAGCAGGGGTGAGGTTCTACAGCTGTTACTTGCTCTGAGGTGAGCCCCAGCTCCTCACACCTTCAGCGACCCCCTTTGTTGACAGGAGTGGGGTTTACTGAACACTGCCTGCTGCCTGTGTCACCTAGGGCATGTCAAAAGTGACCAGTGGACACACAGGCCCTGTGCTTCCCTGGGGCTAGGGTGGGAAGAAAGCACTGCAGAAGCCAAGCCCCTCTCCTCTTCACAAAGCCTCAGTAGCCAACCCCAACCAGCCGCCGCCACCCCTCCCCTGAACAGACAATGGGGAGAGGGCTACTGCGGAAACTTCCTGGGACCAGGAGCCATCTCAGCCATCTAGGTGAGCGTACCGACTTGCAGATTAGACAAACTGAGGCCTGAGGGAATAACAGCTTCCCGTAGTAACCCCACCAGTCCTGCGTGGCCCCGGTGAGAAGCCTCATCTGCCTTCCTAGGACTTTAGAGGAGGGAGACAGGCCCAGGCTGGAGGGGCCCTGCTAGAGGTCACACAGGTTCAAGGACTCCACATCCATGTCTCCTCCAAGTGCCTGCTGGGAAAGTTGCCCACCCCTTTCACCCACTTTCAGCCTTTTTCTGGGGAGATACAGCATTATCTGAGAAACCTACTCAGGCCCAAACCCTAGGCCCAGCTGTCCCCTGCCTGCTGGCTGGAAGCAGCATTTTGAAAGCCAGTCCTGACGGAGACTTAGTGCCAGGACAGATGTGCTCTAAGATTGTCAGCGTCCCCTGTGGGCTACCTCGCTCAATCCCAGGGGGCCATCAGGTGGGCCCCTCTGTTCTCTGTTTTTCAGAGAGGAAGGCAGGTGACTGGGACTCAGTCTTGGGACCGCAGTCCAGCACATGCCACCAGGCGGATGCAGGCAGTCAAGCAGGGCTGGGTTTGGGGAGGGGCCAGGGCCACTTTCCCAGAGGCCTCAAGGAGCGGCCACTGCCCCACACAGGAAGGCCAGAACAATGGGCCGGCAGTGGCAGAGGCTGGGGTTCCTGAGCCTGGGGTGGGGCGCAGGGGAAACCAGGTTCCTGCACAGGGGACTCACAGCAGACCGAGCCACCAACATTCCTGAGAACCTGTGTGCCCGGGCCCGTGTTCAACACTGTGGAGGGATCATGCAGATGCCCTATTATTGCCACTCTACAGATGAAATGGACACACGGAGAGTTTAAAGTAGAATGCTCAAAGTAAAGAGTGAATGTGAAATTTGAGCCCAGGCAGACTGGCTCCAAATTCCATTCTCTTAACTACATTAAATTGCATATATTTGTTTGCAAGGGAATTAACAAATAATAATCGGGGGTTCAGAAAGGTGACTTCTGGATCACCCACCTCAGGTCACCCCAGTGTGGGAAAGAGTTCTTATTAGACCACCTGTCAGGGCAGGAAGAGCTTACAGAGGGCATATAAAATGAAATCTGGTTCTATCTGTTGTAGTTTAGATCTAGAATGCCTCCCCACAAGCTCATGGTCACCAGCCTGCGCTGCTTTTGGGAGGCTGCAGAATCTCTAGGAGGTGGACAATATGGAGGGTCATTTGAGTGTGCCCTTGAGGTGGATACTGGGAATGCCCCCTACCCCTTCCCCCTCTCTTTTTCTCCTCCCTCCCTCCCTCTTTTCCTTCCTGGCCACTGTGAGGCGAGCAGCTCTGCTCTTCTAAAGCTCCTCACCATGATGTTCCGCCTCCCCATAGGCCCAAAGGGAAGGGAGCAAGCAACCATGGACTGAAACCTCTGAAACTATAAACCAAAATATATCTTTTCTCCTTGTAAGTTGATTATCTCAGGCATTTTGTCATAATGACAGAAAGCTAATACAGAATATTGGTTCCAAGAAGTGGGGTCAGTGCTGTGACTACAGCTTAGGGTGTGATTCAGAAGCCTTTGAAATTGGTTTGCAGAAGTTTGGAGAAACAGGCTAGAGACAGCTGAGAACTTAAGCAGAACTTAATGGGAAGTTCTTATGGGAGCTCAGAAAAACAGGATGCTGAGTGTAGACAGTCAAGTCCAGATTCATGGGTTTTCAGATGGAAGTGAGGCCTCTGCTGGGAATTAGAATAGAGGCCATTCTTATTGCATTCTAGCAAAGAATGTGTTTGTATTTATTTAGTCTATGCCCTGAGAGTGTGAGACCGAGTTGATGGTGTGGTTGCTGAAGAGATTAGTGTTGTTAAACAGAAGCCAAGTGCTGGGTGTGGCCGTGCACGCCTGTGATCCCAGCAGCTCAGGAGGCTGAGGCAGGAGGATCAGAGTTCAAAGTCAGCCTCAGCAAAAGCGAGGCGCTAAGCAACTCAATGAGACTCTGTCTCTAAGTAAAATACAGAATAGGGCTGGGGATGTGGCTCAGTGGTTGAGTTGAGCACCCCTGAGTTCAATCCCCAGTAACACTGCCCCCCCCAGAACCCCCCCAACACAAAAAAAGGCCAAGGACTGGGTGAGGTGGCACATGCCTGTAATTCCAGCAACTCAGGAGGCTGAGGTGGGAGGATCACAAGCCATCTACACCAAGACAGTGAGAGCCTGTGTCAAAATTAAAAAATAAAAAGGCCTGGAAATGCAACCCTCAACCCCCAAAACAACAAAAAGGAGAAGAAGAAGAACGCAGAGAAGAGGGAGAGGAAGGGGAAGAAGAGGAGAAGGAGAAAGAGGGAGAAGGAAAAGGAGGAGGAGGAGGAGGAGCCACCAGTACTGTGCACCAGACGACTTGAGCCTATCTCCGGAAGACAGCCAGGGACCATCATGCTGGGACAGAGGCTGGGACAATGAAATAAATCCCTGGGTGCGATAAACTAGGATTCCCCTGTAGCATGGAATTTGCTTTTCTTTCCTTGTGCTCTTTTCAATAGTCCTGTCACAAGACTTTGACACACACACACACACACACACACACACACACACACAGAGGATGTTTGCAAACAATGAAATTGTGGCCTGGGAAAAATCTAAATTAACCTAACTTCACTGATTTTTAGTCAAATTAAAAGTCACTGATTTTGGAGTCTCCCGGGGCGACCCGTGATTAGCTTGCCCTCAGCTGTTTTGTGGATAATACCTTGGCCATGTGGGCTGTGATGATAATGGTTGCCTAGGTTACTTTTCAGCGACAGGAAGACCACATTTGCTATAAACACTGACTCGACTCTCCACCTGGTCTTGTGATGTCTGATGGGCGACTGGAATAGGATCTCTGTCTTCATATAGTGTCTGTCCCTTTGCCACCTTAACTTTAGAGTCTGGTCTTACTCAGCCCTGTGTGCAGACATGTGTGTTTTCTTCTACCTGCCCTTGTGCCAGCTATAGCTGCCCAAGCTCCCAGGTCCTTCCGCCCTGTTGAAAGGCTCAGCTTGAGCCACAGGCCAGGACGCTTGCACCGGACCTTGGTGTTGTGCACAACGGTGGGGGTCCAGGTCTCATGAAGAAGAAACACCTTTTGGAGCTGTGCTCTGGGCCAGCCGAAGTGGAGTGGAGTGGGCCAGGCCGTAGCCCACCCCAGCAAATCAACAGAAGCCTGCACCTCCCTTCAGGGGGCATCCTGGCCGCCCTGTCAATCAGTGCCGGCTCCCTTCAGCTGAAGCCCACTTAAAGACTCAGCTGCACACTCATGCTCACTTGACTCAAAGTCGTTTGTGTCATCACCCAATCAGATTTCTCATCGCCGGTATCTGCAAGACTCCTCCTACTGCAGATCTCAAGACTAAAGCTTGGGAGGGGAGCCCCAGAGTGCCCTGCTTGTGCAGCCCCCCGCCCAGAGCCCCCTTTGGGCATTAGAGGCAAGCTAGAGGCGCTGCATGGAGAAGTTAGACCCCCCCCCCACAGGCTGCTGTCCTTTGGGTCACCTGAGCTGCCACGGGGGTGACCCTGACATTACCTTTCTAACCCCCAACTGTTATTACATTTTTTTCATATATCTATATAATTGTTTTTGAAAGATGGCTCTTTGGACTCACCCAGCACCCATTTCCCCTTTTGATGTAGCTGCTCCCAATTTTCCTCTGAGGAAGCCTCTCCTTCCTTGCTTCTGACTCCAGCAGAAGGACGGACAAGGGGAAGCCCTACGTTCCATTCCACTCCCAGACTTGGGAAGAAGTGAGGGGTCATGTGACCCTGTTCCAGTCAATGGCATCAGGTGAAGGACTGCCCAACTGTGGAGAGTCTGGAAGCTTCCAATCTGAGAGGCTCTGAGGCTGCCTCCCTTGAACATGGAGCCCCCCAGCAGGTGGAGCTGGGTGAGCGACAGCTCAACAGGGCCCCACCCTGCCCCAGTCCCACTGTGCGCCAAGAGCCCTGATATCCCTAGCCTAATTCTCTCTTTAGATCAGAAGCCAGCTTGTCACAGGTTATGAAGGATCCATTTCTGTTTTCTGTAAAAACATTAGGATGTCTGTATGCCTGGACATAAGCTGATGTTGTAAAGCTGCTTGGAATGCCTGCCCGTGCCCTGAACTCACCCATGCCTGGTTTTCCCTGACCAGATAACAACCCTTTCCTAAACCTCATAAATCCTGGCCTTCCCTGGCCAGACAACGACCCTCTCTGAGGCTCTAACAACCTTCATAAATTCTGATGTTGGGGCCAGCAAAAATGTAAACCAGCCTTTGTGTTATGATCGTCAGAGTTTTGTTATCTGTAACCCCCCTTTGTGTGACTTTTGGGCTATAAAGCTGGGCTGCAAGAAAGCTGCAGTGCTGTCCTTGGCTCCCACAATTTTGTTGGGAGAGGCATCCCAGCCAGGCGAAATAATAATCTTGCTTTAATTTGATTTTATTTGGAGTCAATGGTCTTTACTTGCATCGTGGTCTAACAGCCCCTAGAGAAATGCCTTTCACCCAACCAGTTTGAAGTGGGTTTTCGTTGCTCACAGAATCCTGTTTGTTGAACTTTCTTGATTCTGACACCATTAATTCTAAGTTGAGTTTTAAAAAATCTATTTAATATGTTTCTTAGGTTTTTTTTTTAAAAAAAAATCAGTTATGTCCTTAAAATAACTGAAAAGGTGGTGTACACCTGTAAACCCAGCAGCTCAGGAGGCTGAAGCAGGAGGATCCCAAGTTCAAGGCTAGCCTCAGCACCTTAGAGAGGCCCTAAGCAACTTAGCGAGACTCTGTATCAAATTAAAAAATAGGAAGGGCTGTGGATGTGGCTCAGTGGTTAAGTGCCCCTGGGTTTAATCCCTTGAACTAAAAGAAAACAAAACAAACAAACAAACAAAAAAACTGAAAAGAGGTATTTTTGTTTACAAAATTGCATAGACTCACTGTTCTCTTGGGTAATAATGACCAAAGTTCTTCACATCTAATCTTTTTTGGCAGCTACATTACCTGGCTGCTGACTATCAATCTTCTGTATATTCAATAATATTTATTTTCACATGGTATCATTTTAGAAGTCATTTTAAGTGAGAAACTGGGCTGAATCACAGCACTGAATCACAATTGGGCAGCAGACGATGACCACACCTCGCTGGCCCTCCACCTGCTGGCTGACATCCTCATTCCAGAAATACTAGGCCAGTATTAAGGGGAGGCTGTGAGTCAGAACTAGTTATGAACAGAGTCACCACTTCTAGGAGACAGTCACTGAGCCAAGCAGAACAGAGATGTGACTTTAGAATGTCACTCCTCTGCTTCCCAGTCGTCATATTTATAAATGAGAACAATTGTAACTTCATTAGTAACTTCTTCAGTTACTTGTGGAGTTTAAGTCTCCAGAGAAAAGCCAGGCACCATGACGCATCGCTGTAATCTCAGCTCCTTGGGAGGCTGAGGCAGGAGGACTACAAGTCCAAGGCCATCCTGACCAGCCCTGGCAGTCACAGCCCTGTCACCGGACTCCTCACATGGTCCTCATACTTCAGTGCTTCTCCCCTGGACATCCATCCCCGAACCTGGTGGGCTCCGGCCTCTCCCAGGCCACCCACCCCCAGGCCTGGTGGCAGGAGTCTCAGTACTCACCTAGCATTTCGGAAGTGGACACTGTAGTCAGGGAGACGTGGGCTTGGATCCTGCGTGTGTGTGTGTGTGTGTGTGTGTGTGTGTGTGTGGTGCAGGGCCTTGCGCATGCGAGGCAACCGCTCTACCAACTGAGCTTGCCCCCGCCCCGGGCGCCTCCTTTTACCACCTCTTAGCTGTGTGACCTCCCACCTTACTGAGCCTTGGTTTCCTTACCTGTAGAATGGGTGCTGAAAGTATGGGGTCCGGTGAAGTCTCAGTGAGGGTGGACCGTGGAGGGCTGAGCACAGCTTGGCACAAACTCAGCCTCCAACTCAGTGCCCACTTGGATCAGATCTCTTTCCCGCTTTCCCTCGCTCTATGTGATGTAATTATTTTCTTTAATAACTGTGAAGGAAAATGAATAATGCAGGCAATGCAGAAATGCAGGCAGCAAAATATTTCTTTTGCAGGATTTCACATATTTTGTCAACAAAAAAACTAAGTGAATATATATGTATATATATTTTATAGACCTTTATTTTATTTATTTATATGTGGTGCTGAGAATCGAACCCAGGGCCTCACACATGCCAGGCAAGCGCTCTACCACAGAGCCACAACCCCAGCCCTAAGTGAACATATTTATTTATATTATAACATACAAAGTAATGAATTAATACTTTTTTAAAAGATATAGAATATTTTAATGGTTCCTGAAAATTTCCTCAGGTTCTTTTGCAGTCACCCAACCATTCTATTATCTGACAAATGCTGATCTGTTAATCTATCACAAAGAGGTCAGTTTTGCCAGTTCTAGAACTTTGTATAAAAGAAATCACACAGTATGTGCTCTTCTGTGTCTATCTTCTTACATTCGGCATGTTTGTGAGGTTATCTAAGCTGTGCATATAAATAGTTAAGAATTAATACTTTCAGCTGGGCTATCTGATAGCATATGCCTGTAATCCCAAGGGCTAGGGAGGCTGAGGCAGGAGGGCCCCAAGTTCAAAGCCAGCCTCAGCAACTAAGTGAGGCCCTATGCAACTTAGCGAGACCCTGTCTCAAAAATTTAAAAAGGAGTTGGGGTTGTAGCTCAGTAATAGAGTACTTGCCTAGCGTGTGTGAGGCACTGGGTTGGATCCTCAGGACCACATAACAAATTAATAAATAAAATAAAGATATTGTGTCCACCTACAACCAAAACCAATTTTTTTTTTAAATTAAAAAAAAACCTACGTGCATGGGTAGTGCAAGTGCCTTATTGCTGTAATCCCCCCTCCGAGTCTGAGAACACTGCTGTCGGTCATGTGCTGATCCACGTGGTATGATCACCTCGTTCCTTCTTGCTATTATTGCTTTGAACAAAGAGTTATTTATAGATCAGGTAGGTATACAAAGGAGGAAGATTTTACTTTACCTTCTTTATTTCTTTGTCTCATGTTCTTCCTTTTTGTGGAGGTGAATTTCTAACCTCCATCATCGTCCTTCTCTCTGAGGTATCACTTTTTTTTTTTTTTTTGGCAGGGGTGCTGGGGCAGTGCTGGGGATTGAACCCAGGGCCCTGGGCACACTAGGCAAGTGCTTTACCACTGAGCTACATCCCCAGCTCTCCCTCATCTTTTAAGGACAATTTTGCTGGATGCAAAATTTTAGGCTTTTAACAATAACAACAACAAAAATTTCCCCTTCAATATAACATTTTAAATATTTTATTTCCCTCTCTTCTTCTTGTTTTTTCTCGCTGAGTTTCGGAGGTCCTCAGGGCTGAGGCTGGCTTTGAACTCACGATCTTCCTGCCTCAGCCTTCGGAGCTGCTGGGATTGCAGGTCATTTCTCTCTCTTCTTGCTTGGATAGTTTCAGGGGGGCGTCGGGTATGATCCCCCTGTTCCTCGATGGGTGTAGGTAAGGGGTTTCTCCCTGCTGTGGCTTATGTCAAGATCCTCTCTTTTCCTTTTGTTTTCTGCAGTTTGAGTGTGAAACACTTAGCTTAAACTTTTTGGTATTTATCTTATTCTGTGTTTTCTGAACTTCCTGAGTTTGTGGTCTGGTATCTATCATTATTTTGAAAAACCCACAGCCATTACTACTTCAACAATGTCTTTTTCTCCTTCTTCTACAATCCCCATGGTGTATTTACCCTTTTTATCATTGTCCCACGGTTTTTTTTTTTTTTTTACAAATGTGGTAATTTCACTATTTGGTCATACACTGGCAACTCTTTAACATCGAGAGACTAGATGTTGCAAATTTGAGACTCATCTGTCCTTTAGATACACTATATACACAGCAAAACAAGATGCAGAAAACTGGTGTCTGAAAATGTCCAAGTGTGAACACACTAACATATTACCTTTTGCAATTGCTTCCCTCCCGCCCCCTCCACATCACTGAGCAAGTACAGACAGTACCATACTGCTCACAGAGGAGGTTCAACCATTCCATTCCCAAAAGACAATCTTTCATTTGAAGTTTAGCAAAAAAATATTTACGGAGTGATATTGTACTACCTCTACCTATAACACATATCGGGCACTTCTAAACATCTAGACAGACTAGATATTTCAAGTAGGGATTCAATTTGTCCACTCTGTACGACAGTCTTGACTACACTGCACACATGTAACAATAGTTCTAATTTGAAAATATCTTCAAAATATGAGCATTCTGGCCCTTCACCCACCCGGTGGGCTATAATGCTCAAATTTTCAGAAGACAATCCTTCCTAGGAATTTTATAATTCTACTTTTGTCATACACTGGCAACCTCATTAACATCTAGAAAGACTAGATGTAGATTAGGAGGACTCATTTGTCCTTTATATACACTATGTACAGAGCAAAGAAAACAAAACCCATAGACATAAGGTACGACTCTTGGCTCACGGTGAGCACACAGGCATTAGGACCAGAACACAACTCTGTACCTCAACAGGGGGTTGGCTATTGCCCCCTCCAAAAAAAGTTTTTTTTTTCATAAGAATTTTAACAAACAAAAAAAAAATGGGGGTAGGGGAGTTGTGGCTTAGTGGTAGAGCACTCGCCTACTGTGTGAGAAGCTCTGATTTTGATCCTCAGCAACACATATAAATAAATAAAATAAAGGTATTGTGTCCACCTTCAACTAAAAATTATATATATATATAAATATAATTTTAATAAAAATAAATTTACAAAATGTGTTATATTTTACCACTTCTACTTTTAACATATGCCAGGCACTTTAGAGCATCTCAAAAGTCTAGATATTTTTTAAAAAAGTTCTTAGCATTTTCAACTATATATACAGTAATGAGGAATAAAATGCACACACAAAACAATTGTTATAATAGAAAGCGGCTTTTACAGAAAACTAGTCTGGCACGAGACCTCCTTCTCACCGTCAAAGTCTTCTCCGTGTCCTCTAACCCACTGAACAAGTGAGACAAGTGCCATTCGTTCCTAGAGGTGGTCTAACAAACCCATTCAATGTCACTTCCAGAAGAAATTTCTGATTTTTTTCAAGCAAATGGGCATTTACGTTATTTTGTAACTCTATCATATGTCTGCAACCTCTTTACATTTAGAATGTCCAGATGTAGCACAGGTTTTACAAGGTGTGTGCGGGGGGTGGGGCAAGTTGAGAGCAGCTTCTTCATATCGTATACACAGGCCTCTACAAATGGCCAGTCGATCTTCCCAAAGGATAGCGGGCATTTCCAGTTTGTCAGATACGCCCTGTTACTCTGCCCTTTCAACTTTGGTAAAACTACACCAACCACCCGACAGCCACTAAGTGTCCCACCGGTGGTTGTCAGGGCTTTGCTCACCCTCCAGTGTGGCTAAGGCCTTGCTTTGCCGTGGGGGACAAGGTGCGGGGCTCGTGGGCTGAGGTGCGGTCTTGCTGGGTTCGTGGAGCCCCATGAAGTCGTCACGTAGGGCCCTAGTAGGGCCCTAATCTCTTCCAAATTCTAGTCCAATGGTGTGATTGTAAAGTCTTCAGAAATCTATACTTCAAAAGTTTTTTCCATTCTTTCCGTGAACCTCCTTGAAGACACAATAGCTTAGGATCACAGTTGCTTGACAAAGAACTTCGAGAACAAGCCCAGGCAGGAAGAACTCAGCTGTGACAGCAAGATTAGCATGGCCTGGTGAAGGGTCTGGTGGAGTCCGTTGTGCTGTGTCCCACAGTTCTTGAATGTTCCTTTCCGCCTTGTTGTGGTGGGGGGTTGAACCAGGGCCTCATGCAGGGCAGGCAAGTGCTCTTCCTCTAAACTGCACCCCCAACCCTGTTTTGGTTTTTCATAATTTTTTATTTGTGTTTCAACTTGGAAGGCTTCGTTGGGTGTCCTCAAATTGGCTCACGATTCTTTCCTCCCTGTGTCTTCTCTCCGGATGCTCTTCGTGTCTGCTCAGGTCTGTTTGCTCTCATGCATTTCTTCTTGACACTTCGTAGGCTTCCCCCTCGGTGTCCTCTTTACCCATCGGTCCTTGCCTGTTGCTCACTTTCCTATCAGAGCTCTTGGTCTATTGGTCATAGTTATGTTAGTCTCACAGTGCCCCACTCTCTGACTTGATGATTCTGTTGCTATTTGTCTCTTCAGATAGACGTTTTTCTCTCCTAAAATTCCTTATAATCTGTTGTTGTTGAAGGTCTGCTGTGTGGGACGGCAGGATGGGACGCTCCTTTACCTGGCTAGCAGTCCGGCTGGGCTGACTGTTGCTCTAGCTATAGGTGTCACAGCCGCCCATTGCCTCCAGTACTGTTTGTCTCCTGCTGTGGTTCAAGTGGCTTTTGCTCTCTGAGATTCACCCTGAAGCTTGGTTCCCAATGCAGTGATGTTGGGAGGCATGGTTCTTGGAAGATGATTGGCCATGGAGGCTCCGCCCCCCTTGATGAGCTCACCTGTTTTTTTATAAAAGGGCTCTGCAGAGGGAGGCCTTCCCTCCTTGGCCCTCCACCATCTGCTGCATGAGCACATGGTATCTGCCTCTGGAGGATGCAGTATGCAAGGAGCATCTTAGAGGCAGAGCCGGGTACCCTACATGACAACAAACCCCTGCAACCTTGATCTTGGACTCCTCAGCCTCCATTTCTGTTCTTTCTACAGTACCCAGGCTGTGGTGTTCTGCTACATCAACGAAATAGATGAAGATATCTCCTTTGTTGTCTTTTGGGTTCCCCAGAATCTCCTTAGAGTCTGAGTGGGCCGGGGATAGCTCAGTGTTCTGCACTTGCCTACCATGTGTGAGGCCCTGAGTTCAATCCCCAGCACTGCAAAAACAAAGCTTCAAGAGAACTAAGCCTTGAAGTTCTTGCACCTGTAACCCCCTGTCAGAGAGGAGCCCTGTAGAGAGGTACCAAGGTGTCAGGGAGAGGAAGCACCCTATCACCCTATGATTTGGTCTTACACTTGTAATGGGCCTGTGCCCCTGGGCTGTGACCTTCACAAGTTCGTCTTAGCTCCTTCTCACCTTTAGTTGAGGCTCAAAGTCTAGAGGGGGCTGGAGTTGAATTAGGCTCGATGAAGTCTCTGCTGTTGCTGGCTGGGCCACTTTTGCTGAGAATGTGCTGGGCTTATTTCACAGTGGTTACTTTCCCCTCCCTCAGATGTGTATGAGATTTTCCCTGATATTTTATTCTCACTATGAGAATCTGGAGGGGCTCCTGGAGGTAAAACTGACACAAGTGAGGGCTCCTCTTAGACTGGGCACATAGAACTGTTTAACTCTCCAGTTCATCCATGTTAATCGGGCACACTAACACACACACGTAATCCCAGCTACTTGGGAGGCTGAGGCATGAGGATCACAAGTTGGAGGCCAGCCTTGGCAACTTAGTGAGATTCTATCTCAAAATAAAAAGGGCTGGGGGTGGGGAGGGGTAGCTCAGTTGTAGAGCACTTGCCTAGAATGTGCAAGGCCTTGGGTTCAACCCCCAGTCCTGTTTAAAAAGAAAACAACAGTACTTAGTCCTTACCTCTTCATACACTTCAACCAAAACAACATATTGCAGCGGATTGAATGCAGAAGTAGATGTGAGACTTCACTTGTGTTCTGTGAAGCCAGCATTAAAGAGACTTTTTAAAGTGTGAAATAATGCTACTCTTCTAATGCTTTGTGAGAAAATATTTCTGGAAAATATATCTAATAAGGAAATAATAGAAATAATTTCAAACTGGAAGACACAGGTTTTCGGATTAAAATAAATTTTAAAATGCCCAACGTTCTTTTTCCTAAAAGAAAAATAGGAGGAGGAGAAAGAGGAGATGAAAAGAAAAGAACCCCCATGCAAGGCCACCTTACGGAATTCCATCACTGCACAGATAAGCAGCCCTTGAACCTGGGCTGGCCTGTGCGTACTTGACCAAGAGAACAGGAAAGAAGCCCATCTGTGGGGGTCCTGTAGCTTGAAGGGTCCTCGAAGGTTCTCCTCTCGCCTCCTTGACACTGTGAATAGCCTGGGCCCTTCTACAGGAGGGCGGAGGCCTCACACCATGTCCACAACCAGATCAGCGAGCACGGCTATTTAATGCCATTCTCTATTAGACCAATTCTTCTTCTTCTTCTTCTTTTAATACTTTTTTAGATGTTGATGGACCTTTATTTTACTTATTTATATGCGGTGCTGAGAATCGAACCCAGGGCCTCACACATGCCAGGGAAGTGCGCTGCCACCGAGCCCCAGCCCAGCCCCCGGTTATTCTTCTTTAAATTCTTCTTGGGTTTAGGGAATGAGATCGTTGTTACATTTTGCAAATATTTTCGCTCCATTTTTAAAACCCAGAACGGCTTCCTGGGCTGGCTTCCCACCCAGGTGGGCTCGGGGTGCTACTGAAGCTGCTTTCCTCTTCCCATCCCCCCAAGCTGCGGTTCCTCCTGGAGGCTGGCAGAGGACCTCAGGGCAGCGGCCACAGGACTCCCACGTGCGCCTGCAGACCAGGTGGTGTCACCGAGTGGGAAGTGACACCGTGCTCTGTCCCAGGTGCTGCTGCTTGTGCTGCTCTTCTTCTCTGGAGCGGGATGAAGAGGACCCTTCACAAGAGGCATGTCCTCCTTATCACTGCTGAAAAGCACGGCTCATCTTTTAACTTTATTATCTTTTATGAGAGAGAAGGTTTTTTTTTTTTTAAATTTTTGGGTCACATCTATTAATAATTTCCTTTATGTCCTTGAGGTTTTGTTTATCAACTTAAGCCTTTTCCACTGAGGATGTACTTCAATCTTAAAAAACAAACAAACAAACAATAACAACAACAACAAGGCAAATTAGCTGGGTATGGTATTGTACACCTGTAATCCCTGCTGCCCCGGAGGCTGACGCAGGAGGATTGAAAGTTCAAGGTCAGCCTCAGCAATTTAGTGAGGCTCTAAGCAACTTAGTGAGACTCTGTCTCAAAATGAAAAATGAAGAGGGCTGGGGACATGGCTCAGTGCTAAAGCACCTCTGTTACCAAAATAAATAAGTTTATAATTTTAAAATAAAAAAGTAAGGGGGAAAATAATAGTACAGCAGGTGGTTGGTACAATATGGTGGTGGCTGTCAAAAGAGAGAGCGGAGTCTGGGTGTCCATCTGTAAGGAGCGGCCGGGGGTGAGGGGAGGCCAGGCAGGGACGCTGCCTTCTGTTGGAGCTCCTTCCCTCACGTTCCAACCGGAAATGGCTCACACAGTGTACTCTGAACCTGAGCACTTCCTGGGTCACTTCCACCTGTCTGGTCCAGGCTCCGTCACCTCTTGCCTAGAACATCCTGACAACTGGCTCCCTGGTGTCCGCTCCCCCCTTGGCCCTGTTTCAGTTACCACCGTGAAAAAAACCATTTCAAAACCAAGTTATTCGGTCTCACAATTCTTTGGTTTTCTTGGGCTGAGTGATGTGGCTTCTCTGAGTGAGTGTTGTTGGTGGCACCGTGGGTCCTTGTGGGCTCGACTGGCAGAATGTCCGTGGTGGCTTCTTCAGCAGAACGTTGCCTGGCTGGCAGTTGCTGCTGCGGTTGGCTGCGTTCTGGGCTGGGATGGTTGGTCTCAAGCCTCTTCTGTGTGGCCTCCCATGTAACCTGGCAGAGCCAGCATTCTAAGAGGAAGAAAGAAGAAACTGGCTGTCCTCTTAAGGCCTGGGCTGGGCATCCCAGAACAGCCTTCCACAGCCTCCCATGGGCAAAGTAGCAGCAAGGCCAGCCAATCTTCCAGTGTCCAATGACATCCTTATTTTTTTGGGGGGGGTACTAGAGATTGAACCCAGGGGCGCTTAACCACTGAGCTACATCCCCAGCCCTTTTTATATTTTATTTAGAGACAGAGTCTCCCTAAGTTGCTGAGGCTGGCTTTGAACTTGCAATCCTCCTGCCTTAGCCTCCCGAGCCACGGCACCTGGTCAATAACATCTTTTAAAAACAATTACACACCTCTACTTTGCTGAAGTCTACCCGTGGCATCGTCGTGCTCACTGTGCCTATAATGTAGACCTGCCTAACTCTGTCCTGCCAACTCTTGCTCACCCACTCCTGGCCTTCCAGTGGTCTCTCCAGATCCCCCAGTGCACTGCCCCTCAGGGCCTTTGCATTTGCTGCTCCATTAGCCTAGAACTGTTTCCCTCCTGGCCTTGACTTGGCAGCCTTTAGATGCAGCTGCCTGACACGATGCCCTCATCCGCTTCAATCTCCTTCACTAGGACATACAGTTCTCACAGGTGTACTGTCCTTGGTCTCATATTGTCTTCACTCCAAATACTGGAATCTATCAACTACAGGAATGGCACAAATCAGAAGTATACTCTGTGTTCAACTGAACTATTTTCCTAAATTTTGGGCATGTACTGTTTGAGAAATACACAAATCAATGGCAAAATAGGACAAATGACAGTGGTCATTAGTAGACAGGTCTGACAGTACACCAATCCCATGTGCAGACTGGCACGTGTTTCCACCTTTGCAGGGAAAGCTGTTTGGCTGTCAGCTGGGGCAGCTGCTGCAGCAAGCCCAGCCTTAGACGGTTCCGAAATCAAACTGCCCTATGTACTTCTGGGACTTGAGGAACACATCATGTGCTCTGGGCAGAAGCCAGGGGAGTGCTGCCCTCCCTTGGCATTTCATTTTAATCCATTTTTTATGTCAGCTGTCCTTCATCATTCATTTATCCACTGAATTTAATTAGAGGTCTGAATGAGGGTTCCTACACTGGCTTCAATGGTTCAAGAAGGCAATGTAGTCCAAGGTGGTCAACCAGAACAAACCCACGTTTACACAGGATGTGCGTGAAGGCAGAATTCCTACACACATCCCACATGCGTCAGAGAAAGTCCAGGACAAAATTAACAAAGGCTGTGCATTCATAAACTTGCAACAAGGGAAATACTTCTGTGGTCACCTTTGTTTCAGCTGTGATTCAAAGGTGTCAGAGAGGATGGTCTATAGAGTATAAAAAGAAAATAGTGACTGCTGGGCTGGTGAACCTTCCATCGGGGTAGGATTCCTGGAAGCAGGAAGAGACTGACTGGTCTTCAGGAGCATGTGGCTACCTGGATTAGCTGCAAGGGGTGAGCTAGTTTGGGAGCATTTCAAGAGGACGGGGGCGAGGGCTTTCTGTGGCTACCCATTTCCTGGAACTAGTTGGGGTCTAGGGGATGTTTTGGCAGTCAAACCTTCCTCAGGGTCTCATGGGGCAGGGAGGGGTAATGGCGGCAGGAAACTTCCCCTATGAATCATCACATTTCAAGTACTTAACATTTCCAAGTTGGAAGGTATCTTAAAGTTCACTGCTAACTTTGACCACCTGTGTCACCCCCCACCCCCACTTAGGTCAGATGAATGGAAAGACGCAGACATAGCGTCATTTGGTGGCTAAGCCTTAGCAGACGGAAGCAGAAGCAGAAACAGGTCTTCCTGAACCCTAGGATGGTGAATGTAATCATCATGCTTCTCAAAAATAAAACAAAAAAAGGAAAGAAGTGAAAATGTAGTCACTAAACATAAACTATTTCCAGTGGGGCCCTCCTCTGTACTGACACAACTTGATTATATTTGGGGGCTCCAGGACTCTGAACTTTGGGGTCCTTCCACAGCCCTGGGGGTCGGGTCCTGATTGGCGCCAGGCCAGTCAATTCACAGATTCAATTCTAGCCAATGATTATGAGGGGAAATGCGAGTGTGTGAGGAAGTCTTGGGTCACTTTATGCTGCTGAAACAGTGTACCACAGATTGGGTCATTTATAGTGAACAGAAATTCCTCACAGTTCTGGAGGCTGGTTAAGTCCAAAAATCAAGGTGCTGGCATCCAGCAAGGGCCTTCTTCTTTTTTTTTTTGGTACCAGGGATTGAACTCAGGGGCACTCAACCCCTAAGTCACATCTCTAGACCTATTTTATATTTTATTTAGAGACGGGGTCTCACTGAGTTGCTAAGCACCTAGCCATTGCTGAGGCTAGCTTTGAACTCGTGATCCTCCTGCCTCAGCCTCCTGAGTCACTGGGATTATAGGTGTGCACCATCATGCCCGGCTAAGGGCCTTCTTATTGTCACCCCATGGAGGAAAGTAAAAGAGCAAAAACAGGGAGAGAGGGAGAGAAAAAGGGGACAGAATTAATTCTTTTAAAAGGACTCAATCCGAGGATAGGAAAGGCAGCAGAATACAACAGACACTAGTATGGCAGTATGTAAAAAAGTGGATGTGTAACCGATGTGAATCTGCAATATTTGTACGGGGTAAAAATGGGAGTTCATAATCTGCTTGAATCAAATGTATGAAATATGATATGTCAAGAGCTTTGTAATGTTTTGAACAACTAATAATAAAAAAAAAAGAAAAAAAAACAATGAAAAAAAAAATAACAAACCCACCCATGTGATATTGGTATCCATCCATCCATTTGGGAGGGCAGAGTCCCCAGATTCAAACACCTCCTAACATGGACACATCAAGGATCAAGTTTCTAACATATAAACTTTGTGGGACACATTCAAGTCAAAGAGGGCTTTGGGAAAATGTAAAGTGAAGCCATTTTCTGCTGTGGGATGTTGGATGCTGGACATGGTGTATTTTAGTGTGAGGAAAAAGAAAACCTATAATAGGAATTAAAACTCATTAAACCTCTATATTTCTCCAGGCCCCCTTCTAATAGTTTCTCTTACAGGGTCTAGGTATTTAGAAAAGAAAAAGGTTACATGTTCAAAGATGTACTAACTTTGATGAAAGCAAAAATTGGAAATAACCCAAATATGTAATAATAGGGTGTAAGGAAACCCTGGGAAAGATTTGGAAATAGGCCTGTCCCTCTTAAAGGGTGTTGTACTAGCCTACCCTTCTGGAATGTCTCCACTCAATTATGTAAATTGAGAGAAAGTATGATGCAGATTATTCTTATCCTCAGAAATGCAAACTGTGACCAGTGGAATGTAATTGTTTATTGCTGTAGCTATTGGCTTATTTTGCCAGTTTTGTATCTATTATGCAAATTAATTTCAGCTCTCCTGCTGGGTTTATATATTTACTCTTTGGATTTTCTTTTGGAATGATGAAAACATCTCACTGATTCTCATTAACTAATGAGTTAAGATCTTTAATTAAACATGCTCATTTCACATTTGTATGAATTATTACTTTTACTTTTTTGGCATTGAAGATTGAACCCATTGAAGTATATCGCCAGTCCTTTTTACTTTTTGAGGGTCTTGCTGGCTTTGAAACAGTGATCTTCCTGCCTTATCTTCCCAAGTTGCTGGGACTACCAGTAGGCACCATGGTAAATGGTTCATAATTTCATTTTCTAAATGAAAAGTTCTCCTTTATCAAAGTAGTTACTTGATATTCACTTGATACAATTTACAGTTCTCTTAAAACAGTTAAAGATTATTCAGCAACATGAATAAATATTCACAATAAAACATTAAGGGGGAAAATGTAGACTTTTTTTTTTAACTGGTTGAATGTAAAAACTTGTGCCTTTAATTAAAAGTAAAAATTGTTTGAAGTGCCTAGGGAAAGAAGAAATTGAACTTGTTAGGGTAATGATCCTGTATAAAGTTTTAAAATATTCTCAGTTGTTATTGTTTAAAAAAAAGCGCCCACTGCATTCTCAAATGTCTTTCCAACTCACATCTCCTTCTCTGAATCTTGTATGGATCCTTGTGATACATACACTGACTCCACCAGGTAATCCAGGATGATCTCTTCATCTCAGGGCCCTTCACTTATCCATATACACAAAATTCCTTTTGCCAGGTCAAGTGTCACATCCAAGGATCCCAGGGACTAGGATGTGAGCTTCCCGGAGGCCATGATTCTGCTGCCCAATCCAGAGGTTTCGCTTGAGTTCCACAAGAACAGATTTCCTATGTGCCAGGGTGGAAAGCACAGCACTGACTTTGGAGGGCAGGGACCCTACGCCAGAGGACACAGGTAGAATGCCATTTAAATTAGTACAACAGGCAACAGTAATCTATAAGGGAAAACCCCAAAACAACTGGTGTGGGGACTGGTGGGGGAGAGGGCATAGGGCATTTTCTGACTTGATGATGCTCTGTGTATTGATAAGGAGCAAAAATATAAACAAACACTGCTCTCTAGTTTATGATATGTATGGGGGGGGGATTGTGATGTGTGCCATTGACTGTGAATGTGACATAAAGGGTGAACTGAGGAATGGAGAGATGTGACAATAGGAACAGCAAAATTTAAAGAACCAGAGATAGTCACTGAAACAATCTTTCACTTTTTTGACAACTTTCATTAAAAAAATTTGGGGAAAATAAGACACAAACCTGGAATATTACTCCAGTGATTTAAATTAAAAAGGACTAAGAAAATCACTAATTAAGTCTTCGAATCATGTTTAGAACCAGTCTCAAACAGAACAATTGTAAAGTTGCCTCTCAAGGAGTGGGGGCATCTTTGGTGGTCTCTATTCTGACCAGCATGTACAGGGTGGGCCAGAGGAGGTGTGGAGCCACCCAGCCTGACCACATGGCAAAGTCTCTCCACACCAAAGGTCACCTAGAATTCCAGCTTAAAACCCAGCTCTTCCCTTCATTATTCCTCACCAATTTGCTCACAGCCAATGAGACTGGGCATCCCTTTTTAGGAGTTGGTTCCATCTCACTTTTTTCACCTAAGAACTCAGCAGTGTTCTACCAGGACACACACTTAAGGAACAAGGGACATGACCTCTAAGCAGTTCCTCTGGTGCAAACCTACTGCCCTGCCTGGCCATGCACCCCAGCACAGCCAGGGGCAAGGTGTTCACTGCTGCAGTTCTGCTGAGACAATGCTGGATAGTAGAACCCCTGCCCCCACCAATGCCTTCCCAGAACCTGTACCAAAAGGCAAGGGAAGCACATGAAAGGAACCACCAAGACCGGAGCTGAGAAAAGCCAGCATAAAGCACTTTTATTGCAATAGTAAAACTTGAAACTCATACGTGGTGCGGGGGAAGCGGGGACAAAGCAACAATTTCTCTCACCAAATCACTACACAGGACAGCAAAGGGTAAGAAGGGGCTGAGGGACAAAAAGCCAGGAAACCTGGAGATCAGCAGAGAGCCAAGCATCAAAAAACAGGCGGTGCTGAAGCTGCGTTGGCCAGCAGCGTTTTCTGAGAGAACACTCGAGGATGTGTCACGATGGCCGGGCTTTCACTGGGTGTTGAAGTCTACAAACAGCACCTTCAATTTAAACTTTCAATTAAGGTTCTTAAAATTTACGAAGTGGAACTTGGATAGCTTCGATATTACAAAAGTTCTGAAAATCCATTAGAAAAACCACAAGATGGAGGAAAGAAAGGGAAAAAACCCCCAAAACAAAAAAACCCCCAAAGACCCCAAACCAAAACCAGCCAGGTCACAAAGGCGGCTTCTGAGGTCCCTGCTGGCCCAGGGACAGATACCTGTAGTGTCCAACATCGCAGTGAAAGTGATCTGCTTTCAAAAGGCAGAGGGGTTCTGGGGAGGGGGTGGGCTGGCGAGGCAAAGGCTCTCCCCTCCCCACTGCAGTATTGGGTAGGGCTTTGAATTTAACCCAAGGACATTTCTCACATTGGAGAGTAATTCAGCCCTCCACAGCGTCTCAAATCTGCTATGGCTTTGCAGCGCAGCAGCAAGAATGTTTAATATATAATAGATAAAAATTTCATCCAAAAAAATAAAATAAAATAAAGATTCTTGCAAACCCCACCCCCAACACCAATTCCTATTCTAAAGTTAACCCATCACTTGTGCTGTTAATACCTGTCAAGATATTTAAATGGAAACCTAGATTCTAAGGACTGAAACTGAATCTTCACCCCAAAATGAAAACAAAACGACTAACTTGAGGTTTATGGCATATAGTTTAGGTAAACACACATACAAGGAGAAAGGGGAAGGGGAGATGGAGGTGTCAGAAGCAAAGCTGAGTGACAGAACACATTCAGTCAGGGTAGATGTTTATACAAAGTGTAGTGGGACGCCAGGAAAAGCTCCGTATGGATTCATGTGCACGCGTCTGGAGGCACCGGATCCCTCCATGGCAGATCTGTTGGGGACAGAAAAATGTGTTGAGTTCCAGCAACTCCGTGTTCTTTGTGGAGACAGACACAATACCATCTGCCACGCCAAGTCCCATCCCCTGCAGCTGAGAGATCTTCCGGGGACCACATCACTTCTCTTCCAGGTGGAGAAAGCCAGATGGGCACTGGCTGGATTCCCAGGGGAGCAACCTTCTTCCTGCTTAAACTGGTCCATGTGTTTTGTTTTGCTCTTTTGTTGTTAATCTGAGGCTAAGTTTGGCTTGCTGCAAACAGCAGGTGGGTTGGACCCTGCTGCTGGCAGTGGAGTTCCCCATTATCAATGGCACCCCAACTTGGCTATGTATAGCTTGGCCCACCCCGGGGCTTGAAAAAAAATGTAATGCCTGGACCCCACTCCTAGTGACTGTAATTAATTAGTTTAGGGTGATCTCAAAAGCTATTCAGGTCTTTAATGTGTAATCCACCCTGAGAATCACAGCTCTAATTGGTTCTTGACATGGTGAAAAGACTTGGGAAATGTTTCCAGTTCGTTTACTCAAATCTAAAACTTTCTGGGTTGCCCTTGGCCATTCCTTGGAGACCTTTGCGGGAAGTGCTGAAATTTTCTTCAGCAGAGGGCAGGGAAGGTTAGGTTAGGTTTCTCTTTTTCTTCCCCTCTCTCCAACTCATCAGGGTTTACAGAAAGTGAATCCTCCCAATTCACCCTTTTACATTTAAATGACTCAGCTTTCAATGAACAGGAGGGGGTTTGGGTTAGGTGTAGACCTCTGGGTGGACAGAGGCTTCTCTAAAGGTCCAGAATTCCCTCCAGGTAGGATGACAAGCAAAGAGACTAGAGCTGTCAAGTCCAGCCGGGCCTATGTTACCTTGGTGTGAATTTACACCTAGGATCAGGCCATGGAGAGGAAGATCACTGATAGGAAGAAGCCTCTCACTCCAGGAAGCCCCCCGCAAGTCAAGCTTCCAAGTAGTTCCAACTGCCACAACACAGGTAGCAGCAATTTGTTGTAGTTTTCAAACAAAAGCACCCTCACCCAGCCCCTGGCTGTGCCCTCGTGGTCCCCAAAGCAGGAGAGGAAGGGACTAGAAAGGTCTGGCCAGTTGGGAAGGAATGACAGCAGGTGTGTTTAGTGATTCTAATACCTACATGAAAAGGGATGCGCCACTGGGATATTCAGTTTGGTTTCCTAAGAAATAAGGGCAGAAGAAGGGAAATCAGGAAATGGGTCTGGTCCTACTTTGCCACTGCCTGGATGGGACTGAGGAAGGTCTTTCTCCAGGACTTAGGCTCCTCACTTGCTGCCAAGGAAGACGGATACAGTCCCTTGGCAGGACTGGTCTGAGCACATCCTTTCCATCTCACGAGCATCCTTTGGCCTTATCTTTCTGCCCCACTCCCTGGTACAAGTTGGCCATGAGTGTCCTGGGTTCGGTCCATCCCCAGGGCAGTCAGCCTCCCTCACATCATCTAACAGGCAGTAACCAGGAACCCTACAGCTGAGAGCGCCACACAGTAGACATGGTATTCATATTAGAGGTGCTTTCTCTCCTGGGCTTCTAGAAATGGGGGAAGCAAAGTCATCAGAGCCTTATTTCTAGAGAACTAAAGCACCAAAACTAGAAATCTGCCCTGTGTCTCCACAGTCCCAGCTCAGATTTAGTTAATAAGTGACATAAAAAGACTTTAAACAGCTGCCATCCTGAGTTAATTGGAGAGTATAAGCTGTCCCTTTCCTTAGGGTGACCAACATTTACATTCTAGATACACACTAATTAACACTGAAAGGACACCCTACAGGGAAGAACCTAGGGGGAAAGAGAGCCCTGTGGCTCTTTTTTTTTTTTTTGTTCTCTTCCCATCAAACTCTGGGCCTCACAAGGAAGGAGCAAAGGTAGTTAAGGCCTTCAGCAGGTTTCCTTACCCAGGAACAGGGGGCTGAGGGAGGGGCCACTCCTGTCATTCCAGTTTTAGAAGCTCCACATCGAAGACCAGAGTGGCGTGTGGTGGGATGATGCCCGGGTGCCCAGTGGCACCGTAGGCATAGTCTGGGGAGATAGTCAGTTTGGCTCTCTGACCCACACTCATCTGTGGAAAGAACAAGAAAGAAACACTCAGCAGGACACACATCTGTCTCTGGAGAAGCAGAGCTGTTTCCCAGGGTGTTCTCTGGTCAGGATGGTGTTTATTAGGAAATCCCAGGAACTCTGTACTTGCCCAGGCTGCAGGCAGCACCCCTTACTTCCTGAAGGACTTGAGGTGAGCAGTGAGACTCCAAGGATTCCAACAGCAGTTAAAAAACCCTGACACCCCTAAAGGTCAGGTCCACAACCTTTCCACCTAGATCTTACTGACGGACGCCTTCCAGTCCATCAGTGATCTGTCACTCAGAGGACATGTGGTTAGGTGGCATTTATGCTCTTGTAAAAGGATCACAGCCATCCCTTGATATTTGTGGATGCTCAAGTCACTCACAAAAAACATATTAGCATATAACCTAAATACATCTTCTTGAACACTCTAAATAGCCTCTATTATAATACCTAACACAGTGTAAATGCTACAAAGTTTTTATATTCTGTTGTTTAAGTAGTAATGACAAGAAAAAAGTCAGTAAGTACAGATTAAACGTCCCATCCCCAATAATTTCTATCTTTGGTTGGCTGAATGTATTGTGGAAACTCTGAATATAGAGGCCTATCAAATTTTTGCTTTAAAAGCAAATACACAGATAAAATAATACTTGGGGATAGTCTACTTTTTTGTTTTCTATATTTATATATTTACATTCATACTGAGAAACTTGAAAGCAGATAACATGATTTTCTAGAGTACAGAATAGCAAGTACAGTGAGTTCCTATTTGTACAAATATTTATATTTGCCCTACTACATAAACAGAAAACATCTTTGGAAGTACAATGAAAATTGCAGTGTTTTCCAATGGAAAGCAGAGTGGTGAGTAACCAGAGGAAGGAAAAACTTTCACTTTAAAAAAAATATATCTGCGCACTTTTTTTGAGTTTCTAATCAAATACGCCAACAGACGTAAATGTCTTTTCCTGAAACACTGAGCAGGTTTTCTGCTGAATCTCCACCCTTCGCTTATTTCTCCTCTGATTGTTCACGGTGTGCCCCTGGCTCTGACTAAGGGGGAGTGCAGTAATGTTGCTAATGCAGTTCAGAATCCACACTTCCACAGCACTTCTCAGAAACTGGGACACATTAGACCACAGTTTTAAGGACAGTTAAAACCTATAGCTTTATCTAATAACTTCAAAATAATCATTTTCTTTGAGCAAATGTACGTCTACAATATATGCTAACAACCCGTCTCAGTGGGAGTGGTTCCACAGGCATGTCCACACAGTTGGAAGCAATATAGCAGTTGTGAATATACTTCCATGGACAGATGCCCAAGACTACTGTTAGACGAAAAAAGGGAGGCCGTGAAACTAGCACTTGTATGATTCTATACCTGGAAATGCGAAAACCAGAACGCTAACAATGTCAAAAAAGAAGGGGCACAAGACAATCCTCCCTTCTTCCTATGCCTTTAACTCACTGGCTGAAGGCTTCTGGGCAGGGGAGTTTAGTATAGGGAGTTCTGTGTGGCTCTCAATCTACCTCAATGTGTCCCAAGTACAGGGCTATGACCCACCCCAGAGCACTGGGTCAAGGGGAGTCTGGGCTTCTCCCAGTCACTTATGATGCCCTGCCACACCTGAGACATGAAGTAGGTTAGTAACACCATCTCAGTGGCAGTTGTGACACCTGGGACATATAACATAGTCATTGTCCTAGTGCAGACACAGACAGAGGATGTCTGTGGTGTGAACAATGGTTGGCACAAAAGACGGGGGATGGACTACAGACTCAAGAGCTGGCCAAATTACAGGGGATGGGGCAAAATGGCATGGCTGACAAGAGTTCCTGAGGGAGGCAAAACACACAGGGCCCCTTCCTTGCACTGCCAGACCTTCTCTCCTCAGGACAGAGACCCACACTTAGGAGTAGGAAGGCTTCAAGTTCCAGTCTATTTGGAGAGAAGTCAGTGATATTTCATGGAGAAAGTAGAACACTGTGTATTCTGGAAACGAGATTGACAGAAATCTTTCTTCTTGTCTTGTTAAATTTCCAATTCTCCTCGATAAGAAGATAACAGACTAATTGCCATCACGCAGAGCCCGCTAGGTCTCAGCCCACCATGAACACCCCCTTACCTGATTAAAGAAAAAAAAAAAATCTGCTTGACAGAATCCTACTACATTTTGGCAATTCTAGGTTCCCCATCATCTCTTGGGAATTTTGAAGCGTTGGCAGAATAAAAGCTTTTCCACAAATAGGGAGGAAGGAGGTGAGGAAACAGACTCAAGCAAAAATGACTCTCTTCATGAGTCTGATCTCTCATAAGCTGTCTAACATAATGTAATCAACAATCAATAAAACAAACAAAAAATTAAACTATACAAGATAACATTTTTCATTCATCATATTGTCCCAACGCCAAAAATTCTAACCCCATACTCAGTTGGTGGGTGGGGAGGACACAGCACCCCCAAAGCCTGCCCGTGGCAGTTCAAAGAATGCAATCCCCACGTAAACCCCCTCGGCAGGACCTGATAAATACAGGGCGCAGGTCCCCTGAGCCATGTACCCCACTTTTGAGAATCCGTCCTATAGCAGCAACACTTGCATACATGTAAAATCAAGTCCATACTAGATGAGACACCGCAGCATTATTTATAATGGCAAAATACTGAAAATGCCATCATTAGGGCTCAGGTGGAATAAATTCTAACACACCCACTGAAGGGAATACTATGCAGCTACACTCCTTTATGCTCTGGTATGAAGTGTCAATATAGATTAAGTGAAAAAGCCAAGAACAATGTATTTGTATAAAGGCAAGAGAAAGGAGTACGTTTTTGTGTATGCTTAAAGAAACTACAACACAAGAAACACTATTAAGAAGTTACCTGTGGGGTGTTGGGCAGTGGAGGTAGAATGAGAATGACACTTTTCATTTATACTTTTTTAAAAAATTTTTGAACCATATGAATATGCTATCTATAAAAATAATTTCAAAGCTAGATATCAGGAAATAAAACAAAACAAAGGAGAGCATACCTGGGCCACCCCTTCTTCCCAGCCTCGGATCACCTCCTGCTTGCCTAGCATAAACTTAAAGGGCTTGTTTCTGTCCCGGGAAGAATCAAATTTCTTTCCATCTTCAAGCATCCCTGTGAAAAGGGCAGATGTAACATGAGCAATGAGGAGAAAGACATGAGGCAAGTCATAAACCAGCAGCAAAGGACCCATCCCACCCGCCAGCGCTGGCAGGGCATTCTAGCCTGGGAGGAACTGGGCACCCAGGGAGGATCTCCTGGGACCTCACTGGGCAGCTCTGGTTCTGGGGAATCCCTCTATACCAGACCTGTAGAGGTTCCTCAGGAAGTCGGCCACAAAGGGACCTTGCCTCCCAGTAGCAAGAGCAGTTTCCTTGTCTAAAGGCAGAGAGCGTCAACTCCCTCCAGTCATGATGTTCCAGCAACCTGTGGATTTCTTCCCAGACTAAGAATAACTTTAGGCTCACACAGGGCTTACAGGGCAAGAGGCAACCCTCCTTCCCTAATTCCCCGGTACCTTTAACATACACCATGTAATCTCTCTTTCACTGTTCAGATGAGGCAAACCCCTCCACCACTGCCACTCCATGATCCCCTCTGCAGCTGAGTGTGACCCCCATATATTGCTGCTCTCCAGGCTGGGGTGACTGGCAGTTCATCTAGAGGAGAACCCCTCTCATACCACAGAGTGTGGTATTCCATCAAGGAATCTGGACCCTTAGTAAAAAGCCTTTATTTAGCCCAATGGGAACTGTGAACCATGAAGGGGACCAATAACAACGCTGGCTTTGAGTTGTCATAATCTTCCTGAGAAAAGGAACCACATGGGCTGAACCAGAGGAATGAAAGAACTTGTGCAGCTTTCGTCCTACTTATTTGATTCAGTGGTGACCAGACCTCTGGCGCTCATTTCTTCACACACACTCATTCAATTCTTTTCACAGCACCGTCCCAGGTTACATAGATGAGGAAACTGAGGCAGAGAAGTGAAGTAATTTGAAGTAGTAAATTTAGACTATAAATCCAAATACTGCATTCTTTCTACCAGACTGTTTCCTAGCCAAACCACAATGGCACCCTTCAACAAAAGGGGGAACTCCAGAGATGGCGATCCCAGAGGGCGAGAACTATGAGAACAGGGGAAAAGACATGTGTGATAGACATCTGCAACTCCCCTTTCCAAAACACACCATCAGCACCGGTTTCTCCGGAAGTCAATGTAAGCCACTTGTGTTAGCTGACACCACCTAGTTCCTGGAATCCCAGATGGGATGGGGCCAGCTGTTGATGTACAACTGACACAACACTGGCTTTACTGGAAGCTGAGGACAGGCAACCACAAGGGTTCTAAGCATCATTCAAACGACTCACCCAAACAAAATTCTGCTGTGTGTGTTTAGGGGAGTAGGGAAATCCCAACCTAAAAAACATGGCAATATTTATAAGGACAGGAAAGCAGAGATGAACTGAGAATGTTATCACAACTACCAGATTATATGGAGTTTAACAAAATAGGAAACGGGGCTGGGGGTGGGTGCTGCTGTCCTGAAAGCTGGAGGGGAGACAGATGTCCTGGGGCAGAGTGGGCATGGATACTGCCTGAAGTCTGGGACTGAGGATAAGAGAGAAAAACACCATGCAGAGGCAGGAGATGGCACTTCAGAACTGGTGAGCTGGAGTACAGACTTAGCTCATCCCTTCACTAGTACACAACTACCAGCTGTAGGACTGGAACAGTCTTCTACAAATGAGTAAGCGGGAGAGAGGAAAGCAGTTTCCCAATTCCACAATGCCACTGTGCACGTACCCCTTGCAAGCTTTGCTTCATGCACTGAACCCAACACAACTGAGCTTAGTGGTTAAGGCAATGAACTGCTATAATGTCCAGAATCCTCTTCCTGAACAGACAGGGAGCATTTCCATTCACCTTGAGGCTGCATGTAGCAGAAATCTGGAAACCAACTCCAAAACTCTGTAACCTGGCCAAGGTCAGAGGCAGTCAACGGCAGGGTATCTTAGTAAAAAGCCTTTATTTAGCCCAATGGGAACTGTGAACCATGAAGGGACCAATAACAAGAAATTCCTGGTCTGTACTTCTTTGAACAGACCTTGAGTTGGAGAACAGGATGAAGGGTAGTTCCTGGCTCCTCTTTCTGACTGAATATCAGAGCCCCGGCTAGATGAACCGGATTAATCTAAGCCTTTCCCTATGTTGGTGTAAAGGCGTACGGGCCCATTTGGGCACTAAGATCTACTTAGTTTAGGCACTACTTCACCTATTGTGAACATCTACTAGAGTCTTCTAGGAAAGTTCTGCCTCACTAGCAAAAAGAGACACACTGAGGAAAAAAGCCCCTACCCTCCACACAGCTGAATGCTGCCAAGTGAGCATGTGACATCTGAAGCTACAGTAGCTACCTTATAACCAGGGGAAGGCCAGAGCACCAGGGCTCTGAACCAACCCAAGCCACCTCTTTTAAGACTTACGTTCTAGGTGGCATACAGAGGCACATGCCTGTCATCTCAGCTACTTGGGAGGCTGAGGCAGAAGGACTGCCAGTTGGAGGTCAGCTGGTGCAACTTAGCAAGACCTTATCTCAAAATTTAAACTAAAACAGCCTGGGGTACTGCTCATTGGTAGAGTGCTTGCTTACTACATGCACGAGGCCCTGGGTTCAATGCCCAGCAACTGGGGGGAAAAAGCTGAGGTGATCATAGTGTCCTCTGAAGGCAAACTATTGAGATAGTAAAAAGATCAGTGGTTGCCAGGAGTTAGGAGGAGAGGGAGGCATGAACAGATGGAACAGAGAATTTTTAGAGCTGTGAAAATAATCTTTATGATACTATAATGGTGGATATATGTCATTATACATTTGTCCAAACCAAAAGAATGAACAACACCAGGAGTGAATCCTAATGTAAACTATGGACCTTAGGTGATTATAATATTATGATATAGGTTTATCAATTTTAACAAATAAAGCACTCTAGTGGGGAATGGAAAAAATGGGGAAGGAAGGCTATGCATGCAAGGGGCCAAGAGACACACGGGAAATCTCCACACCTTCCTTTCAATTTTTCTGAGAAACTGAAATAGCTCTAAAAGGTCTTATTTTAAAAAAAGGAGGTTGGGGGGTGCTGAGGTTGTGGCTCAGCGGTAGAGAGCTTGCCTAGCATGTGTGAGGAACTGGGTTCGAGCCTCAGCACAACATAAAAATAAATAAATAAAATAAAGGTATTGTGTCCAACTACAACTAAAAAAAAAAAAAACCAAAAATAAAAGTCTGCTTTTTTTTTGTACTGAGGATTGAATCTGAGGTGCTTTACCACTGAGCAACATCCCCAGTCCTTTTAAAAAATTTATTATTTTGAGAAAGGGTCTTGCTAAATTGCTGAGGCTAGCCTTGAACTTACGATCCTATTGCTTCAGCCTCCTGAGGATTTAAGTCACATTTTCTGTTACTTAAAGCTGAATACAACCTAACTGGTATGAGTTTAAGCTTTTAAAAATTTTATTTAGCACACTCCAATGTACAGTTGACATGAAAGTAATAAAGAAATGGAACTTGACACCAAGATCACAAAGTGGTATCACTGACCTGTGATAACCAGACCAGTGTTTTAGGCCAGGACTCAGTAGATATATTTTGTATAGGTACAAACAAAACAAAACTTCTAGGTAATGGTTGCTACGTGTGATACACTTCTCATTTTTAAAAAGAATTGGATTGTAACCCATAGTTATACAGGTGAATCATCCTATTTTAGGCCAAATCTGAACATGGCCCAGACCCGGGCAAGATCATATTCTGATTGCAATGAAAAACCACAAGGTATTGAGACAGACTCCCTACACTTTTCTCTTACACCCCATCCACTCCGGAGGTGAGAATGTTCTTCAGTGCAGAGACTCTGGGTCTGTGCAGACCTCTAAATCCTGCTCTCTCTTAAGCTTGTGTGGGACTCTGAGGGACAAAGCCTCTCCCTGTTACCTCAGCAAATCATAAAAGCCAGGAAGCAGAATCTGCCTAGGATCCTGATTCTCCTATGCTATTTCAGATGAGCTGTTGACTCTGGGAAGAGGATGTAAGCCATACTCCAGAACTTCTGACCACAGTTACCATCTGTCAATCCCCCGACTTCATCTTCACAGAAGGGCTGGTGGGGTGGGTATTCCTTAGGCCCGAGGAGAGGATCTCCCATATTTCAAGTCCAAAAGCCAAGCAATATTCTCATAAATGGTGGTATGTGTTTGAGCGGATGTCACACAACTGGCACAAGCTCTAGGATAAGGAGATACTTGAAGAAGGGCTTGCCCAATGGGGAGTAACAAACCCTAGTATGGATGTGAGTGAGTGAGAAGACTCGGGGGAGGAGGCCAAGAGGAGGGTAAGCAGTGGTGCCCGTCAAGAGGCAGGAATGAGTGTGCACTACAGTGTTCTGGAGTGGGAGTTATGCTGGTCAGCAATGATTGCAGGACATAAAGAAGCAGGTGGTCAAAAGTCAAGATGGAGGAAAAGGTTCAGATCTACCTCTGAAGCAGTGGTAGAGCTCTTGCAGTGGTAGAGCTCTTGCCTAGCATGTCTGAGGCACTGAGTTCAATTCTCAGCACCACATAAGTAAATAAAATAAAGTCCATTTACAACTTAAAAAAAAAAAAAAAAAAAAAAAAGATAAGCCTACACTTGCTCCAGCTTACATCCTTGGGAATTTCCAGGGGGAGGCTTAGGCTCGGCAACTGGAAGGGAACCTAAGGCAGGTAGGACCACAGACTCTACAGACTATCAGGAAAGTGCTATGGAGAGACCTGCAGAGGTTTGCAGAGTGTCCTCCTTGAGTATTCACCAGAGTACCAACAAGTGCACATGTCTGGAGAAACTAAGTTCAGGAAAAGAACCATCTAAAAGCTTTAGAGGAAACAGAGCCCAGTGCTCACATAGGGCTGGGATTAGTGCCTGTTTCCACTAGACAGAATAGGAGAAACACGTGGTTCACAAGGCACTGGGTAGAATGCAAGGTAGCAGAAAGTAATCAGCCCTAAATTGAGCACTGCTAACAAATCACAAAAGCAGACTCACAAGGATCTAGTACTAGTAAATGCTCCTCAGTAGGAAGCTTGAGAAGATATATAGGAATAAAGATATCTAACACTCCAAAAGGCAAAATTCACAATATCTGGCATCCAAAGAGGCAGAAAAACATAACCCACAATGAGGAGAAAAATGGTAGAGGATGTTAAGACTCAAATTTCCAGATATGAGAACTATGAAATTAAAAATGCACACGTAGAAAAGCAAAAACTTGCATCCATACTTCATTGTCAAACGCTGACTCAAATAACAGGCCTAAATATAAAAGCTAAGAAATCTTTGTGATTTTAGCTTAGGCAAAGATTTCTTACATACAATGTAAAAAAGCACTACTCATAAAAGAGTAAACTGAACTTCATCAAAATTAAAAACTTCTGTATTTAAAAAAAAAAAAACTCGGTTAAGAGAACGAAAAGACTCAGACTGGGAGAAAACTTTCGCGAAGCATATTTCTGATAAAGGCCTTCTATCCTGAGTACATAAAGAACTACCAAAATTAACCACTAAATGGATACTTCAAGCCTGAGGAGGGGGTGAGGAAACAGGACTTCTCACCTGCACCCCCACCTCCCCGCCACTGGTGGACTGCAAATGGGGCAACTACTGCAGAAACAGCATCTCCCACATGACATGGCCACTACCATTGAGCAAGTATCAAGAAGAAAGGACATGCTATGTCCATATAAAGACTTGCATGCAAATGTTCAAAAACTTGTAAATGACCCAAATAATCTACCAACTAGTGAACTGATAAATAAGTATGCCCATATGTAGAAAATATTCAGCAATAAAAAGGAACAAACTACTGATACTTGGAATGACACAGATGAATCTCAAAATAATAATGCTGACTAAAAGAAGCTAGACAAAAGAATAAATGATGCACGATCCCATTTATAGAAAAACTTCAGAAAAAGAAAACTAATTTCTGCTGACAGAAAAGCAATCAGCAGTTGTTAGGGGAGGGTAAAGAGGAAGGATTTTTAGAGGTAACAGATTTCAAAGAAACATCAAAACTTATGAAATTGTACATTTTAAAGGATGTCAATTATGCTTCAACAATTTTTTTTTTTTTTAAGAAAAAGAAAAAAGTAGGTAGTGACATTTCTAAAGTTCTGCCTATGCTTAGCTCCTATATCCATCCTGGCAATGGACGAAAAGTCTGGGAGGGGGAAGGCAAAGCAGGCAGCAGGTGAAGTCTCAGCAGTTGCTCCAATTTTAACTCTGGAGGTCTCTGTGCCAGGTCCTGGAGCCCTGGAGCAGTGGAGCCACCTCCACGTCAGTGCTGTAATTTCCTAGAGAAAGCACACTCTGCAGGGAGGAGGCAACTGAGGCTGCGGTTCGGACAAGACAGCTGGCATTCTTTAGGCTCAAAAGGCCATGCTCAGCAAAAAGCACCCCCGTAGTTCTTGCTATCCTGACAGTACCCGCCACTTTCATTTCTGACTACACACAGACCACACCTCATGATCCAGAAACTGCCTGGAAGAGCTCCACATTCTTGATTCAAGTATTCAGTCTTGGCTCTTAGGACTGAATGTAGCTTGAGGTCACAGATCTGGACTTGGAGTCCCCATGGCACCAGCTCAGCCCTTGGCACTTGCAATGCTGGCATTCACAAGCACTTTTTGTTTCACTGTGTGATTTTTAAGAATCAGGAGGACAAGTAAGAGCCTTCCATATTTAGACCCTCTTCCCTTTATGGGTAAGAAGAATCTGAGGGGTAATCCCAGAATGGCAGCCTTTATTTTCAGCACCTCGAAGTCACTCATCAGTGAGAAAAACATGAAACTCTGGGGGCCTCCAGATAAAAGCACAAGACCATGAAAGAAATGAAAGCTATGGCTGCACACAGAGTTGACGTCACCTTCACCTGGGTCTCCTCCCAACTGTTTAGCAGGTCCTTGGGGAAAGACCCAGACTCAAATCCTTGGAGAGGGAGCAGGAAGATTTAAAAAAAAAAAAAAGAGGGGTTTAGCGGAGTTTCAAGTCCCTCTCCACCATGGCCGTAGGCACTTTCCTGCCACTTACTGCTTGAGCATGTTCTTGTTCAGAAGGAATTGGCAGAGGGAGACTTGGCCAGCAGCTCCTGGGCAGACAAAGTGTCCTGGGTGCTTGGCCCATGCCACAGAAGCAGTGGTTAAAACCTAAAACTAGGACTTGGAGATTTGCAAGGACCACTGGGTTATTTTTTGTTAATAACTCAAGAGAAATGGAGTCATTTCCAGTGTACTCTGCTTTGTGGAAGGCAGAGCTCCCACGTGCCCTCTACTGGGTTCGGTACAGAAGGGGACTGAAGGCACCTTTAAAGAATTACAGCTTGACAGGCTCAATTCACAATGGGGGGTACAGCTGCTCATCAATCTTTGCAGGAAGTTTTCATAGCATATTACATGGACCCCAAAACGGACAGTTTTAAACACTTAGCAAAAAAACTAAACCTTAATCAAACATTAACAAAAAGACAGAACAGCCCAACCTCCAAATGTTTAAAACAGAGTTCTTGCTCGGAGTTCTCAGTTGGGAGAGGGGGAAAGGACTTCCACTTTTGAGCGTACAGATTGAAAAGAGGTGGAGGCACCCAGCTGAACACAAGTTTTTCTGCAGATTTTCATGTGAAGCCACTTAGAACCTCCTTGTGTGGCTGAGGAGCCTGCAGCCTCATGGCTTAGCTCTTTTTCTTCCCTCTCCTCATCAGACACAAAGACTCCGAATCACCTTCTGCTTAACTACCTTACCAGAAACTCCTATGCGACCTACCACGCGTGTAACAGCCCCAGCAGGGCGGGGAGGAGAACTCCCCTCCCGCCTCTCTCTAGCTGTGTGCACTCCTTCACTCCCATAAGGGTTCTTTATGCTTAACAAGGAGAGGGGGGTCAGCTGTATTTGCTTCCAAACCCATTCATGGCAGTTACATTAACTGTGTACAGATGACATAATTAAATAATATGTAAATTAATAAAATGTGAGTGTGACTAGAAAGAGCAGTCCCAGCTGACTGCGTGGAAAGACTTAATATGGGCAAGTCATTAAAAAATACAGCTAGTGAATAACGTTGCACAGACGTCAGACCACTGTATGTTTGGAGAAAGAAACTGTAAAAATCTAGAATGGTATGGCATTTAGGTGATCTCTTACAATAGTCCTTGCTCTAGGAAAAAAAAAAGGTCAAACTTGGTTTTTGTAAGAACTATGATGGGATACTCCACAAGTGGAGCCTAATACTCAAAAAGAAATTCTTTTTGTTCTGAAAGTTCTCACCCTCCCACCCCAGGGCCTTTGCACATGCTGTTCCCACTGCCTAAAATGTTCTCGCTCAAATAGTCACATGGATCACTCCCTTACCTTCCTTAGGTCTCTCTACTCAAATGCCACTTTCTCACTGAGGCCTACCTGTACTGCTAGGGTACTGATCATTCCCTACAGGGTAAACATCTTAAGGACACGGTGGAGGCTTTTTCTCATCTCCTGACACCTTCCCTGAATAGCTGAGCAATAGCTTTGGTGTGCAGTGGTTACAAGAGAAAGGAGTGGTCACAATTTTATTAATCTATATGACTGAATAAAGTCCAAAAAGTTGTAAATATTTTTCTCTCATTCTAACTTAAAGGAAACAGAAAAATACCAATCATAACAGAAATGTGGGCTTTGTCCACCCAGCTAGTCTAATGCCAAGTCCGAATTGGCCACTCATTCAATAGTCACTGACTCATTCAAATAGTCACTGAACGCCCCCTCGATACCACAGTACATCAATGCTAAGCACCGATGGGGAGACTCTAGAGAACAACAGTGAGGTTCTGGCCTCGGTCTATTGGGGGAAAAGCTGTGATATCAAGACTGGGAAAGAGCTTGCCAAGTACATAAAGGGAGTGGGGGCAGTGTGGCAGCACCTAAGCACGGAGCAGAGCGCCGTGCGGAAAGGCTGGCTGTGTCCAAAGAACCAAGTGGAGGCCAGGGTGATCCGAGTTCTTGGATCAGGAAGAGAAAATTACAAAGCAGACAAATGATTCCCAGTTTATGGACATAATAAACCATTAATACTTCATAAAAATCAGTTTCAACCTCCCAAAATGATTAAGTTACAGTCTATGGGTGAATGAATTTTATGGTATATAAATTATATTCAATAAGGCTGTTCAAAAATGTCAATGGGACCCTCTGAAAGGAGCCAGAACTCTTTGGCGATGGCTGATACCAAAACCAGAGCAGTGAAATCAAGGAACTGATTAATCAATTCCAACTTCTCAATTCTGGGACTATTTCAATGATACAGGTATTAAAATAGGTTGGAAATCATAATCTGAAGCTCATGTACCCTTTATTATTAGTGACAACAAAAATACAGCTAGTCCTATAAATAACTGGGTACTAGGACAATACAGTATCTTTACATATATACAAGCCATCCTATTAACAGGACAGGACATTGGCACACATGGACATGCTCCTCAGGTTAACCTCTTCAAAATCAAGGCAGACAGAGAGAAGCAAAGAAGAATTCTGATGAACAGAGAATAATGAGGGCAGGTAGGCATCATTTCTGTGGCCCAGAATACCCAGGCATTACACCAATGGGTCACTATGCAGTACACATTGTTGCAGAGAATAGCTATTTTCCACCATTAATAATTTGAAATACAGTGTATTCCTTGAGATAAAGAGACAGCCTAATTCTAGAGAGTAATGAATGTATTTCTTATATTATGTATCAGTTATGTACATAATACTTTGCACAGCTCAGCATTTAGAAGTAACTTAGTAATAAAGCTTATGAAATCTTTACAATGCATTTAAAAAGTTTTTCAAACACTATAATCATTCACCTATTACTTTTTCTCCAAATAGACTTCTAAAAACATTATTATTATTATTTTGGTAGCGGAGCTTGAACCCACGAGCACTTAACCACTAAGCCACATCCCAACCCTTTTTTGTATTGTTTTATTTAGAGGCAGGGTCTCACTGAGCTGCTTAGTGCCTCGTTGTTGCTGAAGCTGGCTTTGAACTTGTGATCCTCCTTCCAGTCTCTCAAGCCTCTGGGATTATAGTTGTGCGTCCAGCCATAATTATTATTTTGAAGTTACCTTAAGTGATATATTTGTTGCTCATTTCTTAATGGGTTTTCCACACCGAGAACAATGAGACAAATATAAAGAATAAAGAATTTCATTGATTTTTAAAGACTTTGGAAATTTTAGGAGTCCACAGTATACTAAAAACAGAGGGAAAAAATGTTGGAGTTTGATTCCTCACTTTAAAAATAATATTTAAAATGAAGGAATTTGCCTTACCCTCTCTTATAGAAGACAGCTAAGAGAAGGAATGAGAAAATTTTAATAACTGCCACTTTGTGAATGCTACTGAAAAAAAAAGTCTTCTGGTAAAAATTCTCCACAAGTGGAAATACCACCAGGGTGTCTGCAGGATGCAGGTCTGCACTCACAGATCACTGCTACTTGCAAAGGGAAAATTGTACCTTTACAAACAAAATGGAATTCAGCATCACAAACAGTGGTACTTACCAGGGTCTATTCAGCCATTTAACACTGAACATGCAGTTTACAGGAAACCAAGAGGGGGAGGACAAGGGCAAGTTAAACAATACCAGGAGGAAACAACAGGACAGATACAGGCATTCTATAAGATAATTAGCCTGCTGCCTTAGAAAAATCAGGGTCATTAAGAAAAAAATAGTGCACATAATGCACCAATTTAAAAATGTGGGAAAAAAATAATAAAAATTTTTAAAAGAAAAAAAGTAAATTTTAAAAAAGAAAAGAATAAAATAGTGCAAAACTCATAGATTCAGATTACAGAAAGAACATCTAACTGCAATGAGTGAACAATGGAGCTGGGGAGTCTTAAAAAAAGGATATAAACACTGAAGAAAACTGGGGTGGTTTCAATGAGTTTGGTGTTAGATACTGTTAAATCATTTAAAACTTCTTCTTAGAGGTGACAAGGAGAAGGATAAGGAGAATAACCCCATTCTTGGGGTATGTTCAAGACTTCAGAGAAGTAAGATGTCATGATGTTTGCAACTTAAAATGGCTCGGCACAAAAACAGATTACAGAACTGCTGCTGTCTCCTTTCCTATGGAGTAGACAGAAATGGCATTTATGATAAAACTGGAATCTAGGTGGTAGTACATGTCAGTAGTCTTTGTTCTATTTTCATTTTTCTTTCTCTGAAAACTTCTCCATGAAGAGCTGCCATACACACAAGATGCAATGAAGCCTCTGGATCATTTAAGACAAGGGAGCTGTCATCCACTCTTACTTATAGGAGGCAATGAGGACATTTGTGTTGTGATTTTGATAATGACACTCCCAGAAAGAGACAGTAGCTTCCACAGCAAAGTCTATTTCCACAGTGTTAACATCTCACCATGCTGAGGGAATGGAGGAGAAACAGGACTGGTACCTTAACCTGCTCATACAGCCTGGTACAGGCCAACCCCAGCCCTTCGGATTCAGTGCTGGCCACAACCACAACTAATAAACCCCCCTTGGTCCTCAAATGCAAGAGAACAGCTGCAGCATTCTTAGCCAATGAACACTGGGAACAATGTCTTCAGATGAATCCCCACTCAGCCCATCTCCCTTCCCTGGGTGCCTATTTCCTCATATGTAAAACAGGAGGAGGAGGAGGCCATCGCCCAAACAAATGCACCAAGATGCATGGAAAGCCACATGAAAAACACACCAAATGCAAGAGGTGGCATGAAAGTTTGGGCTATCCAAGGAGTTCAGTGTCAAGACCCTGGCTCTTTGTCGCACTCTCATCATCACCAAAGCCAAGTGGACACAATACCCAGTGCTGGGACACAGGGAGCCTGACAGTATGTGTAATGACATCATCACTGTCATATGCTCCCAGCTTCACACCCTCAGCCACTCCTCACTGTTGGTTCCACTTTACAGGTAGCACATGGAAGCTGAGAAGGGCAGGACCACTTGCTCACATTCTCAGAGCTTGTTACATGGCAAAAGACGAGCTCCGATCCCTCAAAGGACTTCCGACCTCTTTCAGGATCACTATCCACCTGGCATCATCTCTGCTTATGGCCTGGCACACATTTGGGATACAGTCTGGGTCCTATTTCTGCCCTAACCCTCCCACAGTCCATTGTCTACACAGAAGCCACAAAGGAAAGGATTAAAATCCAAGTCAGCTTATAAGAGCTTCCAAAGGCTCCCACCTGACTCAGAGGAAAAGCCAATGTTCTCCTACAACCTGCCACAACCCACCCCAGCCTCCAGGTTTGGCCCTGTGCGAGCTTTCCCCTCTACCTGGAATGCTCCTCCCTGACAGCCACAAGGCTCACACTCCGACTTCCTTTGAAAGATGCAAAGATGTCACTTTGTCACAGGCCTTTTCAACTACCCTCATTAAAAGCAAACTCCCTTTCCTTTCTCCACAGTGTCTCTGGATACCTGAGCTGTCACACTATCATGGGAGTCTTTGCCATGGGCTGAGTCCTACTAGATTAGGCCTCTGTCTACTGAGTTCACTGGCCATGTTTCATGACTGGCCTGTTGGTGTAGGAAGGAAAAGGTCCTGTCACATCCTTGCCCAACAGCTCCAGCCTGTCTGCCTTGAGATTGCATCCATCTGGGAGAAGCCATCTGAGGCATCTCTGGTGGGTGTGAGCCTTCCTCCAGACACCAGCTCATCAAACAGGAAACAGGCAGGGCAGTGCAGGAAATAAAGCAGAGAAGAGGGGGAACGGAGGCGAGACAAGAGCAAGAGGCTTGAGGGAGCTGTGGGAAAGCAGACACCTGCCTGAGGAGCCTCAGAAGCCCTCCAGGAGGACCCCTAAAGACCTGAGGCTGGGGGACTCTCAGCTTCTCTCAGGCAGAAGCCAGGAGGCTATGGATGACTTAAGCCCAAATTCAAGGATGAGATGTCAAGCTACTTTTTAAAAGGATAAAAAAAGAATTTCTTCAATCTTGAGGTTGCTATCACAATGGCAGGCACGTGGCCTGCTGATGTGAGTAAAAGGGACATGAACCTAGCTGCGTGCCAGGGAAAGCTCAACAGTAAAGATGACAAAGCTTCTGGAAGCAGGGAGTGGGCTCTGAGAATCAGCTTTATCCTCAAGGCACTTAATTGGTGGTTACCTCCCCACCTCCTCCCACCTAATCAAGGCATGTCACACTTCTAGGAGATGGCTTATATGCTGCCAGGAAAGTTTTCCTTTTCCCTTTGGTACTACACAGAGGTGGTTAGGACTTTAAAACCTTGCTCATGCTATGCTCTGCTAGCGGGCATGGGAGGCACAAGTGGAAGCCTTGAGAGTGACATCAAGGCCATTAACTGGTGGCATTTAAAATATCCTAGGGGTAAAATCACACCGTATTGTGCTCTGGTGGCTAAGGGGGAATTTGTCACCTTACTTCTACCTGCTCTTTCTCTGGATCCACCCCAAATCAACAACAGTGGACAGATGGCCAGAGCTAACACGGTCAGGACTGTACCTCTAACCTAAACCTGGGTCAGCTAGATCCTCCACCTTAGCAACTGTAACCATCAATCATATAAGCAGAACAATCTGAACTGGGTACTCAAAAGGAGACAGAGAAACTGGCACCTTCCATCAGGTGGGAGAAGCAGAAGAATGCATATCTGTAACAGGATTACAAACAAGCAGGGGCAGGGGGAGAGATGAAAACTAGGGGCATCCTGAGAATGTTTCTCTCTTCTTAAGACACAGTGGGCTTCCTGCCTTTGAAGCCCCCTCCCAAATCTTTACAATAACCCTCCCTTCTGATCATGTTCACTCAAAATGGATTCTGTTCCCAGTGACTTAAAAGCCTAAACTGCTACAGATGAGATCGCACAGTGCCTACCCCCTCCTCCCACGCCCCCACAGGTCTCAAACAGGTTCTTCCTGGGAGGCTGGTGGCAAAGACCCACGGGAACAAAGCAGCCCGCCTGCGGGAGAACAGCCTATTCTGTGAACATGAGGCAGAGCTGGCTTCTCACTAAGGCGTCTTTGTAGAGCTTATCAAAATGAAATAAAAGAGAAAGCTTTTGTCCTAATGCATGCCAGGGTCTTGCTGCTGTTCTGGGAACGTGTGGGTGGGTGCCACCTGCGAGGAAAACACAGACTTGAAGAGGCACTGAGAGCCCTGATGGTGTTTTGGGTCCCACGGCCATCTGTTCTTTTACTAAAAGGCTTCGGCATGCTGTGTGGGGACATTTCACCAAAAGACACAGTGAAGCCAAGGATGAGGGGCAGACTTGAGAGTGGGACAAATGCAGCCAAACCACCCTAGTGTGGTCACCTGCAAACAGGTGGGGAGAGGCTACAGTGGAAGGCACCTCCTCATCAACTTGTAGGAATTCAAGGAACTGCTACTCACCCCAGCACATAAATAAAGCATAAATAAATACTCTTCTCAACATGTGGATCAAAAATGACCAAACTGATGAGTGTTCCTCCCTAGACCTCTGAGGCACAGGTGCTGACTGCTGTCTACAAGGACAGTCATTTAAATCACTTTCCAGTTTTTGTTCAACATGAGACTGACTGTTCCCTTCAGAGATGGATCTCGATACTCCTTTTCTGGCAGCCCTTTAAAGGTTCTAGTCCTTAACTCTGTCCACCTCTGGCCTCCATTTCTACTCAAGGAGAAGGGCCAGAGAAATAAAAGGGCACAGGAGGGAGGATGTTAGTTGCCTTTTTTCCCTTCCTAATGTAAGTCATTTTCCCCAAGAAGGGGCTCCTCCATGATGGAGAAGAGGAGGGCAGAGCAGTTTGGTCAGAACTGCCCAAAGGGGAGGGGGGGAGGAAGGGGGAACGGAACTGCCCTAAGAGAAGGGGAAGAGGAAGAGGAGGGAGGAGAACTGCCCAAGAGGAGGAGGAAGGGGGAGCAGAAGAAACAGAGGAAGGAGGTGGGGGATAGAGGAAAGGGTGGGGAAAGGGATAAATGGGAAGGAGAGGGAGGGAGGGTTATTCACATCAATTGTGGCTACAGCTCTCCAGTCCTGGAGCCAACAGCCCCTCCCCTCCCCCACCCCACCCAACCCTCGAGGACCTTGTAAGGACGTGGAGTAAAAGATGGTTCCAAGGTGCGCAACTCTGATGTCTGAATTCTGGCTAAGGGGTCTAAACTTCCCTTTGGCTTTAACATCACTGTATAACAATACCCTCCCGGAGCCTCCAGTTGCCTTTTCATTAAAATGGGGATGAGAAAAATCTCTATTTCGGGGGGTGGGGGCGGGTAACACGTGCAGTTTTTGGTCATCGTGGTCCATCACTGCCAGTGAGGCTTGGAGTGTTTTCAAAAGTAAGTGGAGAAAAAAAGACCGTGCACATCCATTTCTTCCACAGCCGTATTGAAACACCAAGTAGGGACTTAGGAAGTGGGACGCACTCAAGGGCGCATCCCGACTCCCGAGCGGAAGGGGCAACTTCGCTGCCTTGAATTACCTCGCCCTTCTTATTTTCAATGGAGGGAGAGGCGGAGCCAGGGGAAGGTGTCCATCGGGACGTGGAAATGTTCTACATTCTCCCCAAGGGTCCCTGGCCAGGACTCGGCCCATTCGTGAGCGGGTGACCTTGGGCAAGGGACTTGCCTCGCCGAGCCTCAGTTTCCTCATCTGTGCAGTGGGCATACAGGCAATACCCAAGGCACAGAACCGCTTTGGAGGGGCGAGGTACCTCCTGGCCGGAGTCACCGCTCGAAAACGTCGGCTCCCACTGTCCCGGGTTCGGCAGGCCCCAGGCTGTCCCCTCCCGGCGCGGCCACCGCCCAGGCCTCAGCCTCGGACCACGCGGGCCTCGCCACCGCCACGCCCCGGGTCCCCAGACCGAGGCTGCCGGCCGCAGCCAGGCCGGGGGTCGCGGCCCGGGCCCCCCACCCCGCGGGCGCGCCCCACTCACCGGTGTAGTGCACCACGCAGGTCTGGCCGCGCTTCGGAAAGGTGCGCCCTGAGGAGACAGACAGACGCGCCGGGTGAGCGGAGGGCTCGGCTGCGGAGCGCCGCGGGCCGCGAGCGCCCTACTCACCGTCTCCGGGGGAGATGGTCTCCACCTGCACTCCCATGGTGGTGGCGGCGGCGGACGCTGGGCGGGCGGCGCGACGGGCGGCGTGGACCGTGAGCGGACCTGGCGGCGGTTCCGCGGCTGTGCCTCGTCCCTCCGCGCGTCGCCTGCGCACGCGCGCGCCCCCGCACGCCCCGCCCTGCGTGCGCGCCCCATGCGGCGCGCACGTCCCGGAAGCCCAGGCCGCGGTGCAAAGGAACCGGAAGCCCCGAGGCCCCCGGATGCAGCTGTGTTTGAAGACCTGTTCGCCGCGCCCCTCCCTGCCTTCCTCTGGGCTTCCAGCCCGGCAGCCATCGCCTCAACCGAGTTTCCGCAGCCGAAAAGCAGGAGTAGTAACTGGGGCTCGGCCAGTTACTGACTGGGTGACTTTGAGCAGTTCACACCTGCACAGGCTGCGCAGCCTGCAGAGTGGGTGGCTGTGAGAACACGTGTGTCATGTTACCGATCAGTAAATGGCTCAAGTTTCTGGGCTTCTCTTTGGAGGAGGAGGCAGTGCTTACATTGCCCTGCATGAAGCCTGTCCGGATGCTTCCATTCGTTTCACCCAACTTTACCATCGCATATTCTGATGAAGCACCTATAAGTTATCATGCACTGCGGTAGATGCGTGGGACATAGCAGTGAAGAATATACTCATTCCCAGACTTCAAAGAATTTACGGTCTGGTGTGGAAGAGACAATTAAATGACCACATAAATTAAAGTTTCCGTTCCGTTAAGTGCAATGAGAGCAATACATGGTGTCATGTCATGACTTAGCCTGGAGTATGGTGAAATGTTTTCCTGCGTTAACCAGGTTTAGCAAAAGTCTAAAGCATTGGCCAGCTGTACAAGTGCATGTTAGAGTGGGAGACAGAAGAGAACCTTGTGGCACTGTCTTAAGACCTAGGGAGGCAGATGTGAACTAATCCCTCTCTCATCTCCTTTGTGCTCCTGTAAGTGTTTTAAACAAGACCTCAGAGTTCTCTGACACTGTTCTCATTGTCTACATCCCCTTCCCTAGAATTTCAATTGAGTTTGTGTCTGCCTTGTCAATTTTTAGAGTAGGATGTAAGCTGTAAGAGAAACTGAGTCAACAATGGTTGAAATGAGAAGTTATTGTCTTTCTCATGTAACAGTCCAGAGGCAGATGGTTCAGTGCAGGTAAGAATTCACGGGCTGTCCAGGCATCCATGCTTCTTATTGCCTCTCAGTCCTTAGAATCTTACCCTCATATGTATGGTCCCAGATGGTTCTCCAACATGCTTTCCTTCGAACAGTGGGAAGAGGGAAAGGAGGAGTGACAGCACAACCCCTTTCCTTTAGGGCATGACCTGGAGGCTGCATACTTCTCTTCCCCTCACACCTCATTGACTACAACGCCATTATGTGACCAAATTTAGCTGCATGGGAGGCTGGGAAATACGGTTTCCACTCTAGGTGGACATATGCCCAACTAAAAATCAGGAAGAATGGATATTGAGAGACAAAGTTTAAAAGAGCAAACCCAGCTGTTGCTAGGACACTAACCCTACCACCTAGAGAAGATCTGACTGCAGAGAGCACAAATTATGAAGCAAGAAAGCCACCAGGAGGTGAGAGAATTCCTGTATCCAGTTTCCCCTGAAGCCCAGCAGGAGGAAACTTGCTTCACTTTCACCCTGTGCTCATGTGGTTGTTCATGGCTCTAAATTGGGCATCTATTCAAAACATAGTCCTGCCTTTGCGACAGAATCCATAAAAATCCATAGATAAAAGGCTGTTTCGCTCTTCCTGTGAGGATTCCCAAGATCCTCATGTTTGCATCACCTCTTTCTTATTGCTTTCTTACTAGGTAAAGGAAAAAAGGCATGTGGCTATCATTTCAGCTACTGGTGGCAATATGCAACGCTGGTCCAAGACGAATGTGAATTCATGTGTGTTGTGCAACACAAGGGGCACTTATTAAGCATTTGTGTGTGTACGCACGCACGCATGCACACTGAGGATCGAACCTGGAGCCTTGTGCCTGCCAAGTACATGCTCTACCATTGGGTCACATCCTCTGCCTCTAAGAAAGTTTTAATTTTTTTACTTCTAACACTTCCACTTTGCTCTTCCTTCTGTTTTATTTATTTGCTTAGGTTTCCATCCTTCCCTTTGTTTTGAGATGATTTGTTCTTATTTTTCTTTCTTTCCTCCTCTTCCTCTTCCTTTTTTTTTTTTTTTTTTGTAGCACAGGGATTAAGCTTGGGGTCTTGCATGTGCCAGCCAGGCAAGTGGTCCATGACCAAGGTACATTCCCAACTGTTGTCCTTATTTTTTGAAACATTCTTATAATACCTGCTTTAGAGACTTTATCAGATAGTTTCAACAGCTGTGTCATTTCAACATTAACATGAATTGATGTTGAATTCATGTTAATGTTGGTCTTTTTTTCACATTTCTTCATATGTCAGGTAATTTTGAATTCTATCCTAGACATTTTGAATATCATACAGTAATATTCAGAGCCTTTTAAAAAATCTTGTGCTGTCTTTGTGTTAGCAGGCAATTGACTAGATTGGGCTCAGGCTATCTAATTCCTCTCAATTTAGGATCCTGCAGGTACAGACCGTTTGCTGTCGCTGCCACCTTCACAAGGATTTCTGGGGACTGGGGTACAAGTGAAAGAAAAAATTATTTAAAAAAGAGAGTTCTCCCACTCTTGACATTTGGAGACCTTGTTCTGCTTCTTGTCCTGAGCTAGAAATAGAAAGCCACTCCTGAAGCTTTCTCTGTCTGCCCTGGTATGTACTTCTGGTTTTCAACCTGAAGAGTCCAAGATGGAAAATACTAGAGGGAAAAAAATAAGGATAAACTTGTTGCTAGCTCAGAGGTACTTTAAACTCTGATATTGTTCCCCAAGTGTATCTGAAATGTTTTATTTTTAAGAGTTCCTTTAGCTACTGCATGCATTTTGTCCAGCTGCAATCCTTGGAGGAGAAGGCACAGCTTGCTTACTCCAATCCACCAGAGGCAGATTCTGGCCCCTTCGATTTTAAAAAGGACCTCTCACCAGGCATGGTGGTGCACACCTGTAATCCCAGTGATTCAGGAGGCTGAGGTAGAAGGATCCCAAGTTGGAGACCAAGCTGGACAACTTGACCTTTAGTGGTCAAAATAGTAACTTTTATATTATGTGTATTTTACCACAATAAAAAAGGGGAGGAGCTTCATATACAAAGCAAAAACAGCAACCAAAGAAAACAAGGTGTCACTTTTTCACTCCAGCAGGAGAAATGATGTGTCTGTGGTCTCCAAAGAGCCATGATGTTGACCCAGCTTCACTTCCCACTGGTTGCAAGGTTTGGGCAATGTACATTCTGGGCCAAGCTTTGGTATTATAGGTAAGTAGCAGGTGGGCCAGTCACCGCCAGCCTCTCAGCCCAGTACCGAGCCAAGAGCACCAAATCTGGGCCTTCTTCCCCTTATAACTGAAGTCAGCCTGTTATTAGTGCCATGGAGCATGCAAGACTCAATTTAGCATAAGAAACAATGAAACTATGAGCTTGGCATGGTGGTGCACACCTGTAATCTCAGAGATTTGGGAGGCTAAGGCAGAAGGATCCCAAGTTTGAGGCCAGTCTCAGCAACTTAGTGAGACCCTGGCTCAAAATAAAAAAGAAAAGGAGCTGAGGATGTGGCTTAGTGTTCAAGCACCGCCTCCCCCCTTCAACCCTGGCGCCAAAAAAAGAAAGAAAGAAAGAAAAGAAACAATGAGACTGTGCTTTGACGTTAAAAGAAGAAATCCAGTGCTTCTGAAAGCCCAGTGTGCATTCCGAAAGGGGCTCTGAGTCTAACGTTTTGGGGTCCAAGGCCCATTCCAAGGCAGAATTGCTGGAAATGCTGCAAATCCTGAGCTCTTCTTTCCCCCTTGACCTCCTGTAGCTCTCTTCTTTTTCTTCCTGGAGAACAACTTCTAGATTTTTCCAGGTATCAAACCTGTAAGTGACTGACAATATCTTCACTCTATAATTTAAAAATTTAGGCTAAAGGTTTGAAACTTTAGGCTAATGATGAAATTTCAGGCATTCACCAATGGATGGAGTGGATATATTTGAGCCTTCCTGCAGTCTCAGGGGCTTAGGGAATCTTAGAGACATCCCTTCCATCCTGCCCAAATGTTCCAATCTCCTCGCCAGATGCTTCCAGGAGGCTGCCCAGATTCTACTTGAACACCTCTATGGACAGAAAACCCACTACCTTCAGGAGTGGGAACTTTCAGCTTCAGAGTGTGTGGCATGGAAGGGCACTGGGGTGGGACAAAGCACTGGACTGGCTATCCTCTGCTTGTGGGGGAAGTGAGGGCAGTAGGCCAACTCTGAAGGTCCTAAACTTGATGGGATGTAGGACAGGGGTGGGGGTGAGGTGCGTTGCTGTGTCAGGGCATGACTGAGCCTGTGCTGAGTATGGCACCAAGTAGAAGATTTGGGGAAAAGGAAGTAGTAGAACTGAGATCCCTCGTTGAAAATCTTATACATTTCTATGGCGGATGTTTGTGGTGTTTGTCTTTCTTTTGAAAATAGTGCTTTGGTTTTCATTTGGGGGAAGCACTCCTCCACTCTTTGGCCTAAGGTTTAAGTAGAACTATTATCACTTGCAGTTCCAGAGAGGGCATTGACCCAAATCTGGCCACATGCTGTGTGTCTCCTTAGATACGAGGATTGATTTAGGGGTGGGTATATGTCTCATGCTGTTCAGGTTAGTATAAGAAAAAAATACCATAAACTGGGTGGCTTGTCAACAAGAGAAATTTATTTATCACAGTTCTGGAGACCGAGAAGTCGAAGGCTGAGGCAGATTCCAGGTCTGGTGAGGGTCTGCTTTCTAGCTCATAGCACCTTCTCACTGTGTGCTCACAGGGCGGAAGTGGTGAGGGGTCTCCAGTTTCTTTCATAAGGACACTAATCCTACCATGCCCTAATCACATCCTGAAAGCCCCACTGACTGATATCATCACCTCCGGGCTTAGGATTTCAAAATATGACTTTGGGAGGGGACACAGACATTCTGACTGTGATAGTATCAGACACACAGAGAATGCTTTAGCTTGCGCTGCCATAACAAAACACCATAAGCTGTTTGTTTTCTTTCCCCCTAGCAGGGCTGGGGATCCAGCCCAGTGTCTTGCACATGCAAGGAAAGCACCCTACTGCTGAGCTATGCCCCCAGCCCCAAGCTGGGTGACTTAAACAACAGAAGTTTATTTTCCCAAGGTCTGGAGGTTGGAATTCTGAGATCAAGTGCCAGCAGTTAGATTCGTGTGAGGACTTTCTTCCTTGGTAATAGATAGTTTCTTGTTTCCTTACCTAGGAGGGAAAAGCAGTGGAAGAGGGAGAGAAGGAGTCAGAGGGAGAGAAATGGAGAAAGGAAGACGGGAGGGAGAAGGAGAGAGAAGAGAGAATTCTCTGGTGTCTCTTCTCATAAAGATGCTAAGACATCGTGAGGGTCTCTGTCACCCTCATGACCTCATTTAACCCTAATTCCTGCCCAAAGTCCCTTCCTCAAATACCATCACATTGAGGGCTAGGACTTCAAGGTGAATTTGGCAGGGGCATTGTTCAGTCCACAGCACAGTTAAATAATCCTGAATATTTATGGGTGCAGTTTCTGATTAAAAGAGAATTCTGATGATAGTAGATCCAGCAGTGTCTGAATCTGGATGACCCTTAAGTTTTCCATTATGTGGGCCAATACATTCTTTGAATTGGACTTTCCATTGCTTGCAACAGAAAGATTTTTGGGTAATGCAATCCTCAAACTCATAGATTACTCAATATGCAAAGGCTGCACTTGCTGGTTAATCAGCTGCTTGTGTGTGTGTGTGTGTGTGTGTGTGCACGCGTGCGCACGTGTAATGACTACAGGGGTCTTCACATTTAAGTTACATTTAAGTGTGCAGGGGAATCACCTGGTAGAACTGATTGCTGGTCTTTACTGTCGAGTTTCTCATTTTGCAGACATGAGGTGTGACCAGAGAATCTGTATTTCTAACAAGTTCCCCAGGGATGCTGTTGGCCTGGGAACTACATTTGGAAAACCACTAGTGTCATGGAAGCCCCCGATTCCTGAAATCAGGACACCTGGAATCTTGGTGGTCCAAGCTTGAGATGAGGGAAAGAACCATGGCAGTATGTTCCAGTAGTTCATGGGAAGTTTATTCACCCAGCTTAACTCCCAGAGGAAAGGTTTCTCAGTTCTCACAGTCTTTAAAAATGTCCATCATGCCTCCCTCTGGAAAAGTTCAGGGGCTGTTATGGTTTGGATCTGGAATGAACCCAGAGGCTCCTGTGTTGGAAGCCTGGGCCCAGCGCAGCAATGGTCAGAGGTGGAAATGTGGGGAAGTGACTGGATTGTGAGGACCGTCATCTCATCAGTGGATTAATCCATTGATGGGTTCATAATTGAATGGACTGTTGAGAAATTATGGAAACTGGGAGGTGGGGCCTAGCCTAGTTAGGGGAAATAGCTAATAGGAGGGTACATCTTGTCCCTGGCCCTTCCTCGCATGTGTTTGTACACGCTGTCTGCCCTCTGGCCACCGTGAGATGAGCAGCTCGGCCCTGCCATGTGGTCCCTGCCATGACGCTCTGCCTTGCCAAAGACCCAAATGGGTGGGACCAAGTGACTGACACTGAAAGCTCTTAAACCATGAATCAAAATAAAAATTTCTTCCTTTAAATTGATTTTCTTGGGTATTTCATCACAGTGATGAAAAGCTAACACAGGAGACTTGAAGACCTTCCAGAGGGCTGGGGAAGTAGCTCAGTTGGTTGAGTGCTTGCCTCGCATGCACAAGGTCCTGAGTTCAATTCTCAGCAACACACACACACACACACACACACACACACACACACACACACACGAGCTGTCTGGCTCATCATTTTGTGGTTTCCTCTGTACCCTGGAGCCATAACAGGAGAAAACACAAGACCTTCCAGGGCCAAGTGGAAGGGAACAGAAACCCCTTTCCCTTGATTCCTTTCAAACACAACATTCACAGCCATGGGCCTCAGGCATACTAGAATTCTCTGAGCCACACCAGTAGCAAACTTTCTCTTCTGTTGCTCTCATCGTTTCTCTGAACATCAGGAAGTTTCTAGTCTGTTTGGATCTAAACTAAACTATATCTCTCAGATGGTTTGGGGCCCAAGAATGATCCTTAGACCTCCACAGGCTCAGATATTTGGGTTTGGAATTGCGATCATTAGATCATGGTGGCCAGAAACAGTGACCCCTGGTACTAGGGGGAGTCATAAAACAGTGTCAACCAATGGCCAGGATGGGATTGTACTGCCCCTGAGGGTCAGAGAAGGGGCTCTTCACCATCCCACAAGGTCACAGGTAGATGACTCAACTGCAGGAAATGCAGTGGTGGTGTTTTGCATACAGTGATTTATCAAATCGTGACACTACATTGTAATCTTAGCCCTCATTTACAGAAGGGAAAGCTGAGGCTTAGAGATGTTGGTAATTTCCCTATGGCTGCATGTGGTAACTTGAAAAATGGCCTCTCAGAGATTTCAGTTCCTAATCTCTGGGGCCTGTAAATGCTGCCTTACATGGAAACAGGTCTTTGCAAGTGGGATTAAGTTCAGGATCTTGACATGGGGGATTATCCTGGATTATCAGATCAGGCCCTAAATACTATTTCATATATCAAGGAGTACATGACTTCACCTCTACCTACTCACAGAAAAAAAAAAAAAGCAATGTAACCATGGAGCTGGGATATTTGAAGATGCTGGCCTTGAAAGTTGGAGTGATGAGACCACAAGCCAAGGAATGATGGCAGCCCCCAGATCTTGGCAGAGCCGAGGAGGGATTCTCTCCAGGAGTGTGTGAAGGCAGCACAGCCCTGCTGACGCCTTCGTTTTAGTTCAGACTTCCAGCTTCCAGAATTCTTGAGACAATTTATGTTGTTCTAAACCACCAGGTTTGCAGCAACTTTCTACAATAGCCTCAGGAAACCAATCCACAAACATCCAAAAATGTGCCCAGGGCTGTCTGGCTCATCATTTTGTGGTTTTCTCTGTACCCTGGAGCCATAACAGGAGAAAACAAATTCTGTTCCCCATGATCTGCACTTAGGAAGGACTTGGAGATATGTCTCAGCTACTCTGGACCACTGTCAACTAGGGAAGAGCCAAGTCTGTTCCAGGGGTTAAATTCTAAGCTCACTATGAAAAGGTACCAGTTAAAGAAAGGCAACATTACCCTTGTCCCCCCACCTGCCCCCAATACCAGTGACCAAACCCAGATCCTTGTATGCTCTGCAAGCACTCCACCACGGAGCTACATCCCCAGCCATTATTATTATTTTTATTTTGAGACAGTGTCTGGCTGAGTTACCCAGGCTAGCCTTGAATTTGCAATCCACCTGCCTCAGCCCCATGATTCACTGGGATTATAGGGTGCGCCACCATGCTGAGCCGTAGCATTATTCTTGACAGTGTCTCAGAAGACATCCTATTGGAGACCCTGTGCCTCCCAATGAGTCCAGCAGCAGCCATTTGTCCTAGGGCCATCTTCTCTTTGGGTAAGTAGCAGGGGTGTCTGTAGAGTGTGTGAGACCTAAATTGGAGTCTCCACCATGCTTAAAATACTCTTGCACAGGGGGCCCAGATCCAGAGCCCAGGGTAAGTGGAACATTGTCCATCACCTACTGCCTATTGTGGGAGATGACTACTCTCTTTATTAATTAACATAATAAAATGTACTGATCTTAAGTGTACAGATTAGTGAGTTGCAAAAATCATGTATGCTGTTTTAACCAACACCCAAGCAAGATGCAGAGTACTACAAATTAAGGTGGCAGAGTTTACCACCCTGAAATATGTCACTTGTTTGGAGCTGAAGGCATTTGAGAAACAGGAGATACAAGAAGAGCTTTCTGACCTCCCCCTTCCTTCCTGAAAGCTGGAGAGAAAACGCCCCGGTAAAAGCTGTCCTCCTTGTATCAGGAGGAAAGGAGCCTTCCTACTGCAGAGCCCGGGAGTAAAGGGTGGGAGAATTCTGGAGAATTCTGCCTTTAGTCTCCCCACACATTTTAGCTATTCTCCCATTAATTGCTTCTCTTGTACAACTTAATTTTTGCCACTTCTTTGGGTCTTCATTTCCTTCTGAGCACTTGTGTCATTTATTACATTTATATACTTTTCTTCTGTTAATCTGTGTCAATTTTATTCCCAGGTCTAGCCAAAGATCCTCAGAGGGCAGTGGGAAAGTTTTCTTCCTGCACACCTGTGTAGAAAGTCCCCTATTGTCCCTTCCAGTTAAACACCTTCCCAAGAGGTGATCATGGTCCAGATTTCTATCCCCATAGGTTAATCCTAGAAGAGTGCTGTCCCGTAGAAATTTCTGGCATGATGGAAATATTCCAAATCTAGACTGACTAGTATAGCACCTATGGGTCACATATTCAGCCCTTAAATGTGGTTAGTGTGGATGAAGATGTAACATTTTTTTTGGGGGGGGGGGTACCGGGGATTGAACTCAGGGACACTCAGCCGCTGAGCCACATCCCCAGCCCTATTTTGTATTTTATTTAGAGACAGGGTCTCACTGAGTTGCTTAGTGCCTCGATTTTGCTGAGGCTGGCTTTGAACTCATGATCCTCCTGCCTCAGCCTCCCAAGCTGGTTGGATTACAGGCGTGCACCACCTTGCCTGGCTAAGACATGACATTTCTATTCTGTATAATTTTACTTAAATTTGGACAGCCTCATGTGACTAGCAGCTACCATATTGTACAGTGCTATCTGTCTTCTTTGTCTCAACATGGTTTTAACATTACTTCAGTGTGCCTCAGCAGCTTCTCACTGCTGAGTAAGGATTTTACATTTTTTAAATTTTTATTTTTAGTTGTATGCCAATCATATTCTATGATATATGTATATATATCATAGAATGGACCATTGAACCTTCTTAAGTGTGCAATTCAGTAGCATTAAGTCCTTTCACATTGTTAATTGTGTGACTGTCACCTCCATCTACTCCAGAACTTTTTCACTTTCCCCAAGTGAAACTCTGTGCCCATCAAACTCTAACTCTGAAGTCCCCCACCCCCAGCTCCTGGCAACCATAACTACTCTCTGTTGTTAGATGAGTTTTCGTTGCCAAGTTAGATTTTTGCTGCTGGCCAGCATTCATCTTTCTCCATCTCACCCTGAGTTGCGTAGGAGCTGATCCTTGAAGGTTTGCTGTGTAAAGTGACAGTTCATCTATAAGCTTTGGCTTCTGCACATTCTCCGTGACTAGAGCAGGCTTTTTGCAGCAGAGCCTTCCCTTCTATTTCTTTGAATCACACTGGATGCCCCGCCATGTGGTTGATAGAGACATGTCTGCTCACGATGAGTTTTTGGCATCTGTTGGGGAACTTGGGTAGGACACCAGCATTTGCTGAATTCTCAGGAGTCCCAGGCATGTTCTCTCCAGTGTGTCAGCAGGCCCTCCACAGCCCAAGGTCATCTAAACCTGAGCTCCTCAGTAAGGCCTGAGCCAAAGCTCAGGAATCCACCCTCAGGGCTCCTTCTCTATTTGTCTCCAGGCCTGTTCTTTCCCAATAGCTGGGGACTAAAATGAACCGTGCCTCCCAAAATTTGACAGAGAGTTGGGAGAAGAGACACTGTTTGCATTTGAAGGCTCAACTAAATTGCTGGAGTCATGGTCAGGGTGGATTAATTAACTTTTATAAATAGGCCCATCACGCAAACACGTGAACACAACAGAGAGTGTGTTTATCCCATGGAACATTCCAGGGTGAACGCTCCAGAAGGGGTGGGTGGGTGCTCTGCTCCACATGCCCACTCAGGGACACAGTCTGCCTTCCAGTCTGCCAGTTTCGCACATGGATCCCAAGATGACTGTTGGGTCACTTCAGCTGAAGGGCAGGAAGACAGAGCATGAGGAATCGCATGGGAGGATTCTTGGCCAGGACCAGAGTGACACCAATCACTTCCAATTAAGAGAATTTAGTCACGGAGCCATACTTAACTACAAGGGAGGCTGGGAAGTGTGCCTGGTAAGGAGAGGGGACTGGATTTTGGTGATCACTAGGTGTGTTTGAGAGCTTCTGAGCAATAACACTTTTATAGGAATCTTCTGTGGGGACCTTCACTTTTGAACTTTGCTTCCTGAGTCTCTTTCTGTCTTTCTGACACACACACACACACACACACACACACACACACAGACACGAAGCACACAGTAATAATCAGCTGTCACTGTTCTTAGTTGATTCTTAGTTCTGACTCAGCATTTACTAAGCAATCCCAAGTTCCCCATCTAGATTCATCTAGTGGGAGAGAATTCCTCAGCTAGTGGATGGGAGTGTTAGGCTGTCTAGATAATTAGGTTTTGGGCTAGACATTGCCATCTGCCCCAATCCTTCCATCCTCTCCTTACTGCAGAACCAGATTTTGGACAAAGCAGCGAAGCACTTGTCTGACGCCCACCCACCACCCCTCCCCAGGCACTCACTCTTGCACAGGCTCCTGTGCTGCTAGAAGTTGTTGGGTAAAAGGTTAATAAGAGAAAAGCAGAGGTGCCCTGGCTGGGGCTTCTGGAATGCCATCGTATTCCTGCTAGAGGAGAAAAAAAAAAAGAGTAGACATGGCAGGTTGGCTGGTCTTCTGCTCAGTCTCCTCTCCATCTTCTGCCTTCTTTCTACCCAGGGTGCACTCATGGAGTAGAGCAGCCCCCTTGTATCCAGGAGGGGAACAGATGAAGGAAATATGAGTGAACTATGGACCTGGTTGATTTGGTGTTGGCTCATTAACTGTAACAAAAGCGTTACTGTGGTGTAAGATATTAATACTAGGGGAAATGGGGGTGAGGATGGGATGGGAAACTCTCGGGACTAGCCACTCAGTTTTTCTATAAACCTAAAACTGTCTTTAAAAATAAAGTATATTAATAAAAAGTATATTTTCAAATGGAAATTATAGAAATAAAAAATATGATATGTGTTGGGCAGAATAATGGTCCTCAAAGATGTCTACATCCCAATCCCTGGACTCTGTAAATATGTTGCTTTGCTGGAAAAAAAGGCCTTGAGATGAAGAGATTGGCCTAGAGTATCTTCACATCATCCATCTAATAATACAGGCCCTTAAAGGAAGAGACTCTTTCTCAACTTTCGTCAGAGAGAGAAGTGACTATGGAAGAATGCTCAGAGAGATACAGCATTGTTGACTTTGAAGATGGAGGAAGGGGGCCATGAGCCAAAGACTATGGGAAGCTTCTAGAAGCTTGAACAGTTAGGAAACTGATTCTCCCCCAGAGCTCTCAGGAGGGAATGTAGCATTACTGACAGTTTAATATTAGCCCTGTGAAGCCTGTGCTGGAATTCTTAACTATGGAAGAGTAACACAGTCTGTCTGTGTTGTTTTAAGATAACAAGTTCAGACTTGTTACGACAAGTCTATGGCAGCAATAGAAAAAATTAACAGAACTAAAAAATTCATTGAATGAGCTTTAATAACAGAGTGCAGATGACATAGGATAGAGTTAATGAACTCAAGGATGGAGTAACAGAATTCACCCAATTGGAACTAAAGGAAAAAGAAAAAGGGATAGAGCCTCAGGGAACTATGGGGGCAAAAACAAAATATCAGCATTTGTGTTATTGGAATTCTCAAAGGAAGAAGGGAAAGTGGTGCTGAAAGAGCACTCAAATACACATGCTCCTTGATTTATGGGATTACATCCTGACAAGCCCATCATGATTTGAAAATATTTTAAGTAAAAAATGTATCACACCTGATATACTGAACAGCATAGCGAAGCAACACAGACTACTCCTGCAGGATCGGCTCGTTACCTTCACAGCCCCGTGGCTGATGGGGAGCTGTGACTCACTGCTGCTGCCCACCATGGCTAGGGTCCCCTAGAGCACATTGCCAGCCTGGGAAAAGATCAAAATGCAAAATGGTTTCTACTGACTCTGCATTGCTTTCATGCTGTTGTAAAATGGAAATAGCACTAATTTTGAATGGTTGAGAGTCATCAAGGACTATATCTAATGGCTAAAAACATCCAAAAATTTGTTTAGTATATGAACCCATAGATTCAAGAAGGTGAGAGAACTCCAATCAAAATAAAATCGAAGAAACCCATTTAAAGATCCATCCAAGTTAAACTTCTAAAAAAGAGAAAATAATATTTAAGAGCAGCCAGGGAGTAATGGCCTACAGAGGGAAAAACAAACAAACAAACAAACAAACTTCTCATGTGGACTTTTCATCTGAAAGCATGGAAGTAGAAGGAAGTAATACCAAATTTTTATGTGCTGAGAGAAAACAACTATCAACTGTAACTTCCAAATCCAGCTAATCTATCATGCAGGAATGAGGAAGAAATGAAGATATTCTCAGATGAAGGAAAGCTGAAGGAATTTGTCACCAGCAGCTACCCTTAAAGACTGGGTAAAGGAAGTTCTACAGAGGATATAAGAGAAAAAATCTTGGAGGATCAGGAAGGAAGAAGAAAAAATAGAAATGGCAGAAATATATGGATACATGCAACAGACTATCTTTATGAGTTTTATAAATTATATTTCATGACTGAGATTTTGCCCTGATACTCAAGATATCAAAAGGGGGAGAGTAAATGTATCTATGGGAAAGTGATGTTGGAGTGGTAAGATGGTAAAATGGTGATACTAGTGATGGTGATTTATCACCTTTGTATATTGTAATATCCAGAGAAACTACTAATGAAGTATACAAAGAGATAAATAAATCAAAATGGAATCCTAAACAATGTGTAAGTAATCCAAGAGAAGACAAACAGGGATGAGAAACAGGGAAAAAGCAGAAAACAAATAATAGACTATAGACTTGCAGCTGTGCGCAGTGGTGCTCACCTGTAATCCCAGTAGCTTAGGAGGCTAAAGCAGGAGGATTGTGAGTTCAAAGCCAGCCTCAGCAATTTAGCGAGGCTCTAAGCAACTCAGCTAGACCCTGTGACTAAAAATATATAAAAATGGCTGGGGACGTGGCTCAGTGGTTAAGTGTCCCTGGGTTCAATCCCTGGTACCAGGAAAAAAATAAAAAAGGTATCCCTAGGCACTAACATGTTAATAGTTACCTTTGAGGGCTGGGGATGTGGCTCAAGCGGTAGCGCTCGCCTGGCATGCGTGCGGCCCGGGTTTGATCCTCAGCACCACATACAAACAAAGATGTTGTGTCCGCCAATAACTAAAAAAAAATAAATAAATATTAAAAAATTCTCTATCTCTCTCTCTCTCTCTTAAAAAAACAAAAAAACAAATAGTTACCTTTGAGAAGTCCAACTCCAAGCCAAAATTCTATGCAAGCCTTTCCTTGTCCCAAGGTCACTGTTGACACTGTTCTCTTTTCAGGACATGCACCTTCACTTCCACCTCCACCTGGGTAATTTCAGCTCATCTTTCCCACTTCAGTTAAAACATCACCTCCTCCAGGTCTTCCTGACTGCCCAGGCTAGAGGAGGGTGCATGATCTGCTGTGTTTCCCGTAGTTCTATGGGTTCCCTCCTTTCACGCCCAAGATGCATTGTCATTTCTTATTTTTGCCTATACTTGCACCAGAATGTGAACTCCATGTGAACAGAATGGTGTATGTTTTGTTTGCTGTTGAACAGTACCTGGCACCTAGTAGCAGCTCAGAAAATGTTGGATGAATGATTAATTTATCTGCTGAGAGACAAACACAGGCATGTGGCCCTCCCGGTCAACTGGGCAAATGTTAAGAGAAAATCAATTCTGAACCTTCTAACTGTGTGTCATGCACCTCCAAGTCCTTGTTTATCCCTCACCATTGCCCCCTTGAGATAGGCTTTGCCATACCATTCCACAGGGGAGCAAACTGAGGCTCCTGGAGGGGACATATTGCTCACAGGGTCACCTGGTAGGTAAAGCACAGTCAGAATCTGGCCTTGTAATTAACTCTGCACCACCAAAGGCACTGCCTCCCCTTTTACAGTTGCCCCTAGGAGTTGAGAGGAGCGACATTGGCTGTGCACCTGTTCTGTGCCAGATGCGGATCTTCCTCAGGCTCACCAGAGACTGCTGGCGTAGAAATCTGGGAGGAGAGGTCACCTGCTGAGGTCACTTAGCTGAGAAGGGATAAGCAGGTACCCTAGGGTGTTCTGACTCAAAGGCTGGTGGGCCCAAGCAGAGTGGTCGCACCTCAGAGTCACCTCCCAAGTTGACTACCAGGTGCTAGAAGCTTCCATTAAGACTTGTGGCATAAGAACAGAAAGAGACACAAATCCATGACTCATCTGGGTGAAAAAGGGCAGAGAATGGTAGGCCCATTGACTGCTGGTGGTGACTGGCCTGTCAGATGGAGATCAACCATGAACTTTGGGCCCTGAAGAGAATCGATTCTGGAGAGAGCGGGGGAGATGCAGGGAAGTTCCCCCAATACCCTCCCTGGCCCCTGCCTGCACAGGGCTCCAAATCACAGTGCTCCAGGTCAAGTGGCCAAAGAGAGCTGCCTCGGTTTCCGTCTCTAAAATGAACCTTCTCAAGACTGCAAGACTGATATGAAAGAAGTGTCATCAGGCCTTTGACAACTGGTCCCTGAGGCCCAGAGAGGCCCGAGAACTAACCCAGGTCACATGGCTAACTAGGGGTGGTGTCAGGGCTTTGGACTCCCAGCGCAGTGCTCTCCGTCCTGCCCCAGGATATGCTCATGCCTTCTTTCTCACCTGGACAGCCGAGGAGATGAAGAAGCAGCTGCTAAGCAGCAGGGTGTAGGGGTGATGGTGGAGGGTGTGACATAGAGTGAGCCAGAGAGAGAGCTGGGGTGCTTCTCGGGGGCTGAAGAACCCTGGGAGGGAAGACCTAGGTCAGATCCGGGTGTCCAGGCACCTATGGTCTCAATTGCATTCTCAAATTTTCTAAACCCAACAGTAAGTATGCAAAACAACATGACCTTTGGGGTGACCCCAG